>NC_141622.1:50059825-50359825 GCF_047967505.1 Dipteris shenzhenensis | reverse complement strand
ATGTACTTATTGTGGGGAGTTGAATCATAGGCAAGGTCCAAATTGTCCTCTTTGGTGTAAACATAGGAATGAAAGGGGTATTCCTATTGTTAGATTCAATGATAATCAAAGACAGCCAGCTCAGAATACACATCAACAAAGTAGATTTCCACAAGCAAATGTTGTTCTAGTAGAAGAACAGGATGTGGCATCTGCATCTGAAATTAAGGAGCAATAGGAGAAAGATTTTGGTGTTATGCATGTGCAATGTGATTGTGCACAGTGTACACAGAAGGAAGGAGTTTTGAAAGAACAGGTTACTGTGTTGGCAGTAACAAGATCAGGCAAACAGTATCAACCAGGAAAGAGAGTGGAAGATAAAGTGATGAAAGATCCTAAAGTTTGGGAGGAGCAAAAGCAAGTAAAACAGGGATGCATTAAGGAGATTCAGAAGCTTCAGAAGAATGTGGTCTCAAAACAAGATGTATTGCCTCTGCCTCTGTTATCTCAAAAGGAGGAGAACTTAGGCAATATAGATAAAGAAGAAACAATGATCAGTTTGGATCAAATTCTGAGCTAGTACCAGAATTTAAGAGACAGATTTTGCATAAGTTAGCAGTGGAAGATGGTGTACAATAGGAACCAGAAATTTGTAGTGGTACAACCAAAAGATGTTGACTATAGGGTACCCAAAATACATGTTCAGTATCAAAAAGAGGAGATAACAGGAGCATTAGTGGATGGAGGTTCTGGAGTCAACATTTTACCAGAATTTATGTATAAAAAGTTGCAATTGACAGCACTGGAAGAAGCTCCTTTTCAATTGAAGATGGCTAATCAAAGAAGGATCCAACCTTTGGGCATACTTAGAAATTAGGAAATAAATATTTCAGGTTTGTCATTTTCTGCTAATTTTGTGGTTCTTAAGATGGATGAAGGGGATAGTCCCTATCCTTTATTGTTGGGAAGACCTTGGCTGAAGACAGCTAGAGTTAAGCAAGATTGGGGAGCACAAAGGATCACAATCAGAAAGGGCAAGAAGAAGATGAAGTTGCACATGATGCCAACAAAAATTCTACCCAAAAGTGCTAGAGCTTTGTATGCTCAGGGCATTAACATGGTGGATGAAATGAGATGATGAGGAGGATGAGTTTCTTAAAGTTAACAGTTCAATGGTTCCAGTCTTTGAAATTGATGTGGAAAAAATTGTGGATCAGTACAAATCCAAGAGAAAACATGATAGTTGGTGCAGCAGGAAGAAACAGTGGAAGAGCAAGAAGAAGAACACAGGAGGAATCTTTGATGTCAAAACAGGATCAAAAATTTCATATTCAACAGATTTTACAGGCTAAGCAATCTTTTGAGGAGCATTTGTCTAAATTATCAAGAGTCAAGGAAGATGACTTACAGGAGCTAAACTTGGGTATAGAACAAGAGCCAAAGACAGTAAAAATCAGTGTCCATGTGGAAGGTCAGTTTAAACAGGACCTAACTGATCTATTATAGGAGTTCAAGGACATATTTGCATGGAAGTATACAGATATGAAAGGAGTAGATCCAAGGTTTTGCATGCATAAGATCAATTTGAAGAAAGATGCTATTCCTGTTGTATCTCAAAGATACAGAATGAACCCTAATTATGCCAAAACTGTGAAGGAGTTGGATAAATTGTTGAAAGTTGGATTCATTTACCCCATTGAGTAGGTCACATGGTTATCACCTATTGTCATAGTTCCCAAGAAAAATGGAAAGCTGAGAATCTGTGTTGATTACAGAAAACTTAATGCAGCAACAGAAACAGATACTCTTACTATCTTTATCTTACTTGTAGAATTTGCAAAGCATTCGGCCCACATGCTTTCAAAATAAGCCCAATCAAAAACCTTGGTCCACCCCTCATTCCAATTCTTCCTAGCTTCTCTCCTATGACTAGCCTCCTCTGGTCCTGAACTCTCATCTATCTCTGCCTTCCTTAAATTTTCTACCTTCACTATTTCATTTTCAATAAGAGTGGATACGTATTGTGAATTAGTCTTTCAAAATTTTTAAGGTTTTGATGATGAATGTTTTTTACCAAATCCTCACATACTAAATAACATTGATTGCACAAAACGTGACATGGTTTGTTCCTTCAACAAAGTATAACAAAGAAATACTTAATGCTTAGATAAATTAATAATTTAAAAACTTTAACAAAGTATTAAAAAGAAATACGTAATGCTTAGATAAATTAATACATTTAAAAACTTAACAAAGGATTAAAAATAATAGAGCCAGAAACTTGGATTTGTGACCTTTTACTTTTGCAACAAAATCCCACTAATCTATGCAATGCGTATTTTCACATTTGTTTTGCCTTTTTTCGACCAATTTTACTTTCCATTAAATACAATAAATGAAACTTCAATCATGCTTGGTAGCTGGCAAAGGAAAATCCTCTCTAGTTTTTAGTATTGGGATCTAGTATGGCAGTTGGCTACCTTGAATTTAGTTCAAAGAGGCCAATGCGATTGCCAGTCATTCAAGTACACATGAAGCTTGCATTAATCTGATAGGAGACTAGAGAGCTTGAGTAGAAAAGTTCATCTCGTTGTTGCGATAGAACATAATCAAAGCTACTGTGTAGTCTCAACGGTGACTCACGTGTCATGGGGATCTTGAAGGAATGTTGATGGAGACTCCACTCCAAGCTACTCCTTGTGAGAGCAATGCAAAGCACGCACCGTCCGCAAGTGTCACTCAAGCGGCTCTTGGATTGTTGCAATGTGTTTCCATGAGAGAAAAAGGGAAGGGGAAGAGGGGAGAAGAGAGGGAGAGGGGGAGATGGGAGAGTAGAGGAGAGGGAGAGGGGAAGGGGAGATTGAAGGGGGATGGAGTGGCAAACACAAAGGCACTACAAGAGAAACAAGAGAACACCCAAAGGCACTCTTGAAAGAGAAGAGGGATCTTGTATTCCAAACTTGTGCATACAACAATGAAGGCCAAATTCAACCATTTGGCCTTTTATACAAGTCACCTTTTGAAGGGAGGGCCAAACCTTTTTTTTATACCACTCTTTCTTGTCTCTCTTCTGTTACAAAACCACTTGGACCCATATGGTGCCAAGGCATACTCTCAACCTCCTCTTGTCTTCAAATGGTTCTTATGCTATCCATATACAGGATCCAAATGGCTCTTGTCTTATCCTTGCCAATTTGGATGATCCCGACACCTACCTCTATCTTGAGCCATTTGAGGCTCAAAACTAGGTTGATGTTGAGCCATTTGCAGCTCGAACCCCATCAAGCCAGCTTGGTGTTCAACCATTTGCAGCTCAAAACCCATATGGCCAAATCCATCACTGTGCTCCATGGCTGTGGCTGTTAACATGCCCCCTTCATGTTGTTGAGACACCATCGGCGGATCAGCCATGTTGGAGTAGATGGATGGAGAGGACTGTTTGGAGGAGTGCGTAGTGGTCTAATTGATGATCCACGTGAAGTAAGAGCATAACTTCCAAAAGTGGGCAGCATGCATGTCCTCGAAGGTGTGAATGTGATGGCCACGGAGGTTGTGGACTCGATCAAAGGTAGAGGAGGAGGTCCTAGAACTGAGGAGGCGAGAGCCTTCAAGCTAAGCCTTCCAATGATGCATGAGGGCACTATAAGTGAGGTCTTAGAAGGATTGCAGATTGGGATGCCATTGGACATCTTCGGGCACAGATGAGGGGGGTGATCAAGGGCATCATCATCGTCATTGGGCATAGGTTCCTCCTTAGCAGTCCCTGTGAGGGTGATGGAGTGATGGGCGTAGGTTTAAAATTTGCTAGCTTCAGGAGCGTGTTGAGCGCCTCATTTGGAAGGTCGACAGGAGCATTGGAGGAAATGGACTGGAAGGTCCGGTGCTATGTAGAGCTTGCATTGGAGGGGTCAAAGGAGTATTCTAGGAGGTTTGTGCAGGGGCGGGATGGGATTGGTGGGTTGTTGGGGGGTTTACTGGGATCAATAGGAGGTGGCTGCAAAATTTTCGTAGGGGGGTGGTGGTAGAGTTGAAGATGGCTATGGCTTCTTGCCCTTCATCCTTGGTCACATCTTTGGGGTAGGCTACATGAATGGTTTCAAAATTGCTGACCAAGGACTCAAGGGAGTCCTAGAGAGCTTGTAGCACCCTATTATACAAAATGATGATTTTGTGGGATGGTAGGTGGTGGAGCGGTATGCAACTCAGTGCCCTTGTGTTTGGATGGTGGAGGACCCCGGCCATTGAGGCCTGCATCATTGATGTCAGCTTGGAGGCTGTCGGGAGTGCACACCCATGGGCTAATTTCATTGGGCTTCGCTAGTTGCACCACTTTATTGTCTTGTGGATAGTTAGTGGACTCTATGAATACTTGGCACCACGCCTATCAGTTTAGCAGGATGGGGTGGGCAGTGAGGGTGTGAAGATCAGAGGGACAGATAGACTAGTAGGTTGAAGGTCAAGGAAGAAATAAGACATGGCGAGCATGAAGCGGTAGTGGTCGGGATTGTGGCGAAGGATGGTTTGGAGTGCATTGGGCAGAAGAGGGGCCATGAGGTTTATGTGGAAGATAAGGTTCTATGCGTGGAGTACGTCGAAGTGCATTTAGAGTGTTTGGGGGATGGTGCATGGGGTGAGTGTGTATGGTGAGTTGTGCAGAGACTTTGTCTTCCAATGTCAATTCCTCTAGGTGGCGAGAGGTGCACAAGCTCTCGTTCTGTGCTTGCATGGTGACTGTGAGGGCTCACTCTTGTGCTGTTAGGAGATCCTGGAGGGTTTGGATCTGTCTGTCAGACCCCTCCATGATTCTAGCTTGCTATTCCTTGGCTTGCACCCTTCATTCTTCCATGGCACAAAGGCTAGATTCTACCTTATAAACTGGTCCATGAGGGATTGGACCAAGTTATCACTGGAAAAAAGCTCATCCTTGAGCTTGGTGAGGGAGACTTTCAGCTCTTTGGCCTTGGCCCAATATTCCTCTGCTCTGTCGAGGGCAGTCTGCCTGATAGCTTATGCGGCGAGGCCATATGTGTGTGGCTATCATGCACACTGAGTTGTGCTTGGAAGAGAGAGTATGATAGCTAGGAGGCATGCTCTTGTCTCCTTTGCAAAATTGTTTGTACCACTTGCGGGAGCTGGGCCATCACATCTAGCAGCAGCTGGAGCTCCATCTGATTGGCTTGTGAGAGCTGCTCGGATGACATGGTGATGTAGCTACTAGGGTTCTGGTATTGGGGTGTGCTACAAAATTGGAGGACTTCTATGAGCTTAGCAGAAGGTTTGATGATGAACGAGGCAGCAATCTCTTGGGGTTGGACGGAAGTTGTGGCCATGACTTGGGGAGCAGAGGGGGTGGATGGAGTGCCTTGGGCTCTAGGGTGGAGGCCAATTTGTACAGTATCATCCCCAAAGAAGTATCCAATGTTGATGGGGTCCTGGCTGGCAACCTTGACCTTAAAGTGCGGATTAGAGTGCTGAAGTCGGTGCTACCTTCGTAGGAACTCCCACATCGAGCATTCTTTGCTGTGAGTAGGATGGGTGGAGGGGGTGGGGCTCAGATCTGTTCTCAATCGTTTGGGTATGGCCACCATCTCCTCTTCTACTAGTACAGGTCTAATAGCTGCTTTGTCGGGCAAGCCCATATCCAATAGGCAGCTATTGCCCCAACAAGTGGTAGAGGATAGGCATATACACCATTGGACCTCACCATGTGTCTTGAGATCTTCCCGCATCTGCATGCAGAAGTAGTCCACCCCTTGTGAGGCGGCCAACCTTGTGAGGATGTTGGGCATGATTGATTGGTGGTGGTCTGTGTGTTTGACTTGGGTTAGGTCAACCACTGGAGCACCGTGCTGATTTCTCCAACTCGAGCTTTGTGATTTTGGAGAAGTGGATGTGGCCCTTGATCTTGTTCCGGTCATAGTTACAGGGCTAAGGATCTCGTGCAAATTTTCCTTTTGGAAGTACCTCTTTGCAATGACAGGGAGGTCGAAGGCAACGCAACCACATCCACATTGAGGTGGTAGAAGTGGGGGGTGCTTGTTGCGATACGGAGAATGCCGATGTTGGTGTTCAAGTTGTAGACCCAGAGGAATTCCCCAAGCAGTTTCATGTTGAGGTGACAAGGTAGGTGGTCTGCAACAGGCCCAAGGCGTCAAAGCTAGGGAGGCCGCATTGAGGGATTGGTAACAACTTAATGGATGTGAAATCTACATTAGATATGCCTATGAGGGGCATAATTACACCCTCCACTACCACAATGCGGCCGCGTACCAATCCCTCAACACTCCCAGTTGGTACGACTGGCTTCAACGGTGCAAGTTATAATCTTGCAGTAGTTTTCTTCAAGCTCTCAGCCATGCCATTTGCCCTAGGATAGTATGGTGTCGACTTCTTATGTATGATCATGAATTCACTAGTTTCACAATTCCTATAGTTTCATTGAGGAAATGAGTTCTATCAAGTGTAAGGGGCACCCAAACCATGTGATGACTTGTTCATAATTTGCTTCCAAGGCATCCATTTCTTCATCCATGGCTTTCTCCCATTTTTCTTTTCCCATGGCTTACTCAAAAGAAGTGGGTTCTGGTTCATGTATCACTTTGACCATATAGGCATAGTGAATGGTTATAAATCCATCATATTTCACCCTATCCATAGGATACCTAGCTCTGGTAGACCTGTGCCAAATAAGCTCACTACCAAGTGCTCTCAAAAAATCCCTTGTCTTCCTTACTCCAAGTGTAACAATAGAAGGAATACCCAACTCATCATCAAGGCTCTGTTCTGAGCCACTGGATTCACCATCCACATAAGAGTGACCTGCATTCACATCAACCATGGGCTAATATACTTTCTCTTTTCCTTTTTTTGATACTTGCATACCACTATCGACACTATAGGTCCACTAATATTTTATGATTACTGCTGTGAATTCTATGCAGCATTACCATTTTGTGCATCCACATCATCAATCACATTTAAAGGTTTATACCAGCTGCTCATCTCATCAAAAACAACATTTCTTCTCACTATAACTTACAAGTAGAAGGGTTATAGCATCTATACCCTTTTCGCTATAGAGAATAACCAATAAAGATGCACTTCTCAGCTTTTGGATCCAACTTGGATCTCAACTCATCGGGCATATGAACATAGGCAATGCAACCAAAAACTTTCAAATGAGAAATATCTGGTTTCCTACCAATATACCTCTCCTCTGGCATCATGCCATGTATTGCTATAGTGGGAGTCCTATTCATTATGTAGACTGTTGTAGCAATTGCTTCAACCCAATAATAATCTGGCAGGTCTTTTTCGTTAAGCATGGCATGAGATACCTCTCCTATATGCATGTTTTTCCATTCTGCAAGTCCATTTTGTTGTGGGGTATGATTGCATGAATATTGTTGCTTTATGCCATGCTCGTGCAGGAAACTTGCAAACTCATTTGAGAGGTATTCTCCCCCTCCATTTGACCTTAGGCATTTTATTTGCAATTTCTTTTTCAACCATAGCTTTAAAAGCTTTGAAATGCCCAAACACTTCACTTTTCTTTTTCATATAATACACCCAAACTTTTTTGCTGTAGTCATCAATAAAAGTGACAAAATAATGACATCCTCCAATAGATGTAGCTTTAGTAGTCCACACATTAGAGTGGATTAATTCCAATGGCCTCTTACTCTCTTGAACATGTCTAAGAAATGGCTTCCTTGCCTGTTTTCCAAATTGACATGCTTCACATACCTTATGCATTTCTACAACCTTGAACTTAGGCAATCTTGCAACAATATTTTGGGCCTGCATTAATTTAAGTCATTGTACATTAACATGACCAATGTGTTTATGCCAGATATCAATATTTGCAACTACACTAGTCCCATGTGCAAACATTGCTGCACTCAATTCAAGCATGTCCGCATCCAATGTAAACATCCTGCCCTTCTTCTTCCCTTTTGATGTGGGGGTTAAAGGTCAGTGTGCCTTTACCTCGGTTATGTACAATACTCAAACACATATATAAATGAATGAAAAAGAAGATTAGGGTGGTTCTGCACCCACCAAAACTTGTGTGGCTGTCTGTCTCTCTCTCTCCTTCTTCCGTTCTTGCTTCCGTTGAGAGCACTCTCAACTGGTATCAGAGCCCGGGTGATCTAGCTGAGCGTGCGTGAATGCTTAAAGCTCAGCAGCTCTGTGGGAGGAAGGAGAAGCTCTGTGGGAAGCTTTGTGGGTGACTTTACTTGCATCCGAGTATGCAGAGACCTTGGAGGACCTTTGGAAAAGTCACTTTGGCTTTGCGAAGTGGTTTTGAGAGCCTGTTAAGAGTTTTCAAAGAAAAAGTCATTTTTTTGAGCTTTTCCCTGTTCCGTTCAAAGACAGAGACTCCATATTGACTTGTAGAGGCAACTATTGCTTGCTTTTAGTGTCCACTTCACTTCAGGAGCTTGGAAACACCTTCATTCTTGAATCTGGGGTCATTTCATTGGATTTCTGACTCACTGTATCAGTTCCTGCGTTTTTTGCCCGGGTGTTGGAACTCAAGTTTGGAGCAACCATTTGCAGATCTGTCAGTTTCGGTGGACTCAGGAGGTCCTAAAACTTCTATGTTGCTCATCATTCACACTCCGGTGGAGTTTACAAACAGCTCTGTTTCCAAAAACGTTTTTCAGTCCGTGTGTTGGACCTAGTGATTGAGACCACGGTTTCCAAAACTGCCTGTCCCATTGCGTTCCGGACGCCCAAAAACCCCTACCTATCAGTTCTTGCGCGATTTGGTGGAGGATTTTAAGAGTTATAGATCTCTGTGTATTCGATTTTGTCTCTCTGTTATGCATTTTTCATTCTAAGGTTTTGAAACCTTAGATTTATGCCACATGGCAGTGGATAAGTGTTGACTCCCATTTCTCACTCATCGGTTGGGATTTTGGAGTTTTGGCAGAAGAGAGATATTTGCAGATTTTCTTGCTGAGTCCGATTATGCAATGGCGCCCATGTTTTGAGGCATCTCAGGTTCTATTTTCAGTAGCACTCATTACCGTGGGACTATGATTTCTTGAGCATACCTTATGCAGATGATGTGGAAATGAGGAGAATCACTTTCCAGGATGTGAATCCACCTGTATATATTGATAGATAGCAAGCTGTCCATGCACCAAATGTGCAAGAAATGGTGCCACCAAGTACTCCCACAGGTATACAATCAAGGGTAGATGATGGATCATCTATTGGTGGAAATGATGAGCCAAATGTGGCTGATATGCAGGTGGGACAGCAAGCTGAAATTCCCTTGAGAAGATCATCTAGAGTATCTAGACCGCCTGATAGGTTTGTTCCAAGGGTAGACTATGTGATGCTTACTGATTGCGAGGAGCCTTCTTGCTACAGAGAGGCTATGATGCATGAGGATCAACGCAAGTGGGAGTATGCTATGCAATCAGAGATGAGTTCACTGATGAAGAATAAGATTTGGGACTCAATTTCTTTGCCACATGGAAAGAAAGTATTGCCATGTAAATGGGTCTACAAAATGAAGGTCACAGGTGATGATGTGCATAGGTACAAGGCACGTTTGGTCGCTAAAGGGTTCAAGCAAGAGAAGGGTGTGGACTTTGATGAGATATTCTCTCCGGTTGTGAAGATGACCACACTTAGATGCATGCTTGGACTAGTGGCATTAGAGGATATGGAGCTTATGCAAATGGATGTCAAGAAAGCTTTCTTGCATGGGGATTTGCATGAGGAAATTTACATGGTGCAGCCGGAAGGCTTTGAAGAAAAGGGCAAAGAGCATTTAGTTTGCAAGCTGAAGAAGAGTCTCTATGGTCTTAAGCAAGCACCTAGAGAATGGTATCAGAAGTTTGATGCTTTCATTCGGTCCCAGGGTTTTAGAAGGAGTGAAATTGATCACTGCCTCTACACTAAAAGAGCTAAGGATAATAGCTTGATAATCTTGGCACTATATGTGGATGATATGCTATTGGCTAGCAAGAATACTTATGAGCTAGATGCATTAAAGGCCAAGTTGCATGAGGCCTTTGATATGAAGGATTTGGGACTTGCAGGTCATATTCTTGGTATGCGCATCACGTGTGATCGGAGTAGGAAACTCCTTTGGCTTTCACAAAAAGAGTATGTTACAAAAGTATTGTAGCATTTCAATATGGAGGGGGGGAAGGCAGTGAGTACTCCATTGCCTCCATATGTGAAACTAAGTCATACAGATAATCCCAAATCAGATGAGGAGAGGACCATGATGGCCAAGGTTCCTTATGCATCAGCGGTTGGGAGTCTTATGTATGCTATGATAGCTACTAGACCAGACATTGCATTTGCAGTGGGAGTTGTTAGCCAGTATATGGCTAATCCAGGAAAGAGGCATTGGGAGTCAGTTAAGTGCATCATGAGGTACATAAAGGGTACCAAGGAGATGCGCATCTGCTTTGGTAAAGGAGACATGCGTGTACTTGGGTACACAGATTCAGACTATACAGGGCATGTGGATAGTAGGAGATCCACTTCTGAATATGTGTTCACCTTTGCAGGTGGTGCAGTGTCATGGATGTCTCACGCACAGAAGTGCATTGCTTTGTCTACCACAGAGGCTGAGTATGTTGCAGCCACAGAGGGTTGCAAGGAGGCTATATGGCTTGATCGGCTAGTGGGAGATTTGGGGATTCATACAGGTGTACCGACATTGCATAGTGATTCCATGAGTGCTATTCAGCTAGCACAGAATCTGGTTTTTCATGCAAAGACCAAACACATTGAGGTCAGGTACCATTTCATCAGGGAGGTACTTGAGGACAAGCGCATAGAGCTTGTCAAGGTTCATACAGATGATAACCCTGCAGATATGCTGACGAAGAGTCTGCCTAGTCAGCGGTTTGAGTAATGTCGTGTATTGATGGGCATTGGATAGTATGCTCACTCGTTGTTCTCCCTTAAAGGCACATTGTCCTTTAAGTGGGAGGTTGTGGGGGCTAAAGGTCACTGTGCCTTTACCCCGGTTATGTACAATACTCAAACACATATATAAATGAATGAAAAAGAAGATTAGGGTGGTTCTGCACCCACCAAAACTTGTGTGGCTCTCTGTCTCTCTCTCTCCTTCTTCCGCTCTTGCTTCCATTGAGAGCACTCTCATTTGATACCAAGCGACCTTTATTTTTCATATCCTCAACAAAGCATCCATGAGGATTAAATCTGACCTACAAGCCCTGCTCAACCATTTGACCAATAGAAACCAAGTTCTTGGTGGAAGTTGTTCTTGTCAAGCTTTTCAGTCACAATCTGTGAAAGAGCATCAGATGCCATTATAGAACACTGCAAAATATTCTATCACTGCAAAAAAACACAACTTCTGCCTCACAAGGGCAAATCTGCAAAACTAACGAAAGTGGTATTTAACCACATAGTCACTTCCTCCTGATGATTCTGCATCAACAAGAAATAATAATGATTTTGTCACTCCCAATATCTCTGTGCACAGGCATACGATGTAATTTCTGTGATAACTTTTCACCAACCTGTAGAATAGCGGTCGCACAGCAAAAATAGGGCACTTTCCTGAGTGCCTGCAGAAAACTTCTGCCACCGAAACGGGCCCCGAAATGGCCTTGAATCAAAAAAATAATTTCACTAAGGGCTTCGCCCTTACCCGTAGCATATACTGCCCTCTCACCACTTTCAGTTGTGCTACTTGCAGAGATTTGCTCCCAAACTTAAAAAAAAGGAAAGCAACACATCCTCTTACTAGGACACTGCAAATTTGGTTTGCTTTCTTGAGCTCCTTACCATGAACCAAGCTCTGATACCATGTGAAGAGAGTGGGAGAGAAGGAAGGAGTCTCACTTGCAGCTTTCTCACATACACAATGGGGGAATATACACAAAGGTGGAGGCTGAAAACAATTTTCCTCTTCTTAGTTGTGAAAGCCAAAAGAACTCTAAGTACAAAAGAATAGGTGAACCCTATATGTGGGTCTCAAACCAAACTCAGCTAACTAAGGTGGCATACTAACTGAGCCACTAACTAGAGTACATAAAGATAGCTATCATCTAGCTATTATTCATGGGCAGTGTACCAACCGCATCTGCAGCTAACAAGTCGGTGACATAAATGCACAACGGTCACCCTGGCATATCACAAGTGGAGCTTGATATCTCAACACCCTTGGGCTTGTAGTACATGCTTTCGGACCCATACTTTCTTGGTTGCTCTTATTCTTCGTCTTCTTTGTTATCTGCAAAACTTAATCTATAGTGAGGCCTATTTACATGTTTTCTACTCCTGATATTAGTTCAATCTTGTGTGCTTTGGAGGCAACTCATCCCTTAAACAATCAAAGAACTCTATAATCTGATCAACTAACTTGGCCATTTTCCCAACTTTGGTAGTATTTGTGCTAGTTAACGGATCACCAATCAACTCTACTAATGTCGTATGCATAAATAAAGTCATCGACATTCTTTCTCAAACCCTTCCCAAATATTGGATGCCATTTCATCCTTTTGTTGTTTGATCCACCACTATCCGATGCCTCTATAAACATAGATGTGGGTTCACAAATTTTATTTATGTCATCACCACTCTCACAAATGGACAATGCTTCATTCTATTTGTGCAACCAGCCAATGACATCTGAACTAGGGTCTATCATCTGACCAAAATACTTTTCTAGTCTATAATTTCCAACATTAGGTGTTTTAGCTTTCACAAGCTCGACCGTGTGAACACCAATCCTTGTAAAATAGGAGACTTCCCTTTCTCCTCCTTAGATGGTCTCGCTGATGGATTTAACTTTCAGTAAAATAGGGGACTTCCCTTCCCCTCCCTAGATGATCTTGGAGACCCACCTCTTTGACTCAGATTGCCCCTCGATTGCCCTACATTTGCTTGTAACTGCTGAGTCATTATCAGGGAGGTTGCTCATCACTTGATCCACTTACTCTACCTCCACCTCCTTCACCTCTTCAAAGCCTCGGGCATGTGAAACCATTTCCCCAGACCCCCTTCTCACCAAGGATGATCATCAAAATCAAGATGCCACAAAGAGACAATGGCAAGTGCTCAAGGAGAACATTGTGCATGGAGCACATGCCCTAAATTTGTTAGCCAATCATTGGATCCCTCCCCAAGGTACTTGAGCACAACTTGTTCTTACAAACAAAGTACTAGGAGGAGGTAACTAAATTTTTTGAAGAGAAGATTGCCAACCTATACTAAGTAGGAATATTTATCAATAGAGTGCAAGTCATTACAAGAGTAGCTCAAGGGCAAAAATGTAGTCTATGATGAGTTGATTCATATCTTAGGAACTTAAGGATCAAACTCACATTTTCCATTTAAGGACTGTAGGGAATTATTTTGGAATTCCTTCAGCCTGTCCACTTTGCATTCTAGGTTACCAAAGTCCATCTTCAACTCATTGTGGGCCTCATACAACTACGAGTGCGTGTACCTTGTCTTGGAGGTTGGTTCTCTTAGTTTCCCATCCTGCTTTCTGTTTTTCCCACTCTTCACGCTTTGCCTTTTTTTTCCTGCATTCCTCCTATATTTTTCCTCCTTGTTAACTAGAAGAGGGAGTCCAAGACCAAGGAGGAGTTGAAGACTGACTCAGCCAAACGTCACTACTAGTACACTTTTCATTGTTACTAAGTACTAGTCAGCCTTCACTATGAGTGAAGGTAAGGAAGGTTGGCACATCTATAGTAGAGCCATGTCAAACAAGAAAGATTGGTGACAAGGCTTTCAGTAGGTTCAAGGAATGGTATGTAATGGTCGAGAAAGAAACGGGGAAGAAGGTGAAGAAGTTGAGATCAGACAGAGGTGGAGAGTTCACATCGACTAAATTCGAGAGTTACTGCAGAAGTCACGGGATCAAGAGGCAAAAACCCCTACCACATACATCACAGCAAAATGGAGTAGTAGAACACAAGATGCACGTCATCTGTGAAATGGGCCGGAGTATGATGAAAGGGAAAGATTTGCCAAAGACTTTCTACACTGAAGCATGTAACACTGTAGTTTACATTCTCAATCATAGCTACACGAAGGCTGTGAGCGGGATGACTCCAGTGCAGGCCTTTTTTGGTAAGAAACCTTCAGCTACACATTTTAGAGTTTTTGGATGTGACTGTTTTGTGCATGTCCCTAATGCTACCAGGACCAAATGGGAACCGAAGAGCCAAAAGTGTATTTTCTTGGGCTACAGTGAAGAGGCGAAGGGTTACCATCTCTATAACCCTATTACCAAGAAGGTAATTGTAAGTCGAGATGTGGTCTTCTTAGAACAGCCGCATCAAATGGAGGAGGATGCTTCCTTCCCAAACAACCAGGACCACGATATCCATCCAGTACCGCCACCAACAATAGACCAAACTCCCCCAACGGTACTTGGGAGGATTCAAGATAAAGAAGATGAAGAAGAGCCTACAAAACCACAACAACAACGGCCATTCCCGAAGTGGGTAAAACAGCTTTTGGATGGCAGAGAACCTCTAGCCATTGAGGAGGAATCATCCGAACACCACCGGTCCAAGAGATTAGAGGAGCAAAGAAGGGCACAGGAACACTTGGTCAACTACGCGTTGATGACAGAGGTGATCCGTGCTGAAGAACCCATGTCTTGAAGAGGCACAGGGTGATGAGAGGTGGATGGAGGCTATGCAGTCCGAGTATGGCTCCATAATGAAGAACAACACTTGGGACCTTTTGGATCGACCACCAAAACGCAAGGTAATCAGTACCAAGTGGGTGTACAAGACCAAGTACAAGTCTGATGGCACGTTGGATAAGTACAAGGCTCGGCTCGTGGCAAAAGGATTCGCACAAGTACATGGTTTTGATTATTAGGATACTTTTGCTCCGACAACTCGACTAACCACAATTCACAGTGTTTTGGCTTTAACTACCCAGGGAAGTTGGCCCGTGTTTTAGATGGATGTGAAATCCATCTTTGTGAATGGAGATATGAAGGAGGAGGTATACGTGGAACAACCACCAGGTTTTGAGATCCCCGATTCAGAAGGTAAAGTCTGCAAATTGAAGAAGGCACTTTACGAGCTGAAACAGGCCCCATGAGCATGGTACCAGCGAATTGATGCCTACTTTCTGCAAAACGAGTTCAGGAGGAGCCCATCAGATGCAAATTTATATATCTTCAGAGAAGGAGGCAGATGTATGATCGTGGTCCTTTATGTGGACGACCTTGTCATAGTAGAGAACCATGAAGAGAATATCTTGCAAACGAAGCATTTGCTGGGAAGAGAGTTTGAAATGACAGACCTCGGACTAATGCATTTCTGTTTGGGGATTGAAGTTTGGTAGGAGCCAAAACATATCTTCATTTCACAGCTGAAGTATGCTGGAGAGATACTGAAAGCATTTGGCATGGCTGAGTGCAAGACAGTTGGTACCCCTATGGAGGTTGACATGAAGCTCTCAAACGAGAATTCATCACCACTGGTGGACGAAGCGAAGTACAGAAGACTTGTGGGTAGCTTGATCTACTTGTGCAGCACACGGCTGAACATCAGCTTTGCGACTGGTATACTAAGCAGGTTTTCCAATAAGCCCCAGAAGAACCATTGGAGGGCAGGGATGCGGGTGCTGAAATACATCAAAGGCACACTTGACTATGGCATCACCTATACCAAGGGCAACATCTTGACCGGATTCTGTGACTCTGATTGGGTAGGAGACATGGACAGTAGGAGATCAATGACAAGTTATTGTTTCTCACTTGGATCGGGAGCTGTGTCATGGGTGAGCAAGAAGCAACCCACAGTTGCTCTTTCTTCTACCGAGGCTGAGTACAAATCTACATGCTTTGCTTCTTTTGAAGCAGTGTGGTTGAGGAGGATTTTGGGGGACATGGGTGCAGTGTAGAACAAGCCTACGCAGTTATCATGTGACAATCAAAGCTGCATGGCGATTGCAAAGAACCCACTGTTCCACGCTCGCACAAAACACATTGAGATTCATTATCATTTTGTACGCGAGCTCATCATGGATGGAGAGGTTGACTTGGTGTACTGTCCGACTACAAAGAATGCTGCGGACATCTTCACGAAGGCTCTTGGAAGAGACTTGCTGGAGAGGCATCTTCATCAACTCGGCATTGGGCCGAAAAAGTAAGTTCACTTGCGAGTGGATATTGATGGGGGGTGTTAGATATCAATGCTCCACTCTCATGTAACTACACAGGAACCAGCTAACTCTACTTGTAAGCCCCCCATATGAGGATAAGGCATTTGAGTAGCTCGATTATCCGGTAGGTCTTGGTTTACACCAGATGGGGGCCATGTGTGGCCTGATGGCTGGACGGAGTTGGCACACTGCCAACTAGGCTACATGCAAGTGTGGGAAGGCATCCCATGACTAACCGCATTGAGGGTAGATGGAGCTTTTCCTGGGGCAGCCCACTCTCAGGTTGCGGGGCCGGTTTGGAGGCCCAGATGATCCCGGATGGCTGTGGGCGGAACGGATACCGTAGGTGAGTTGCTCTATTTTATGCACCGGTTCTATCGTGTGGTCGGTGGCCTATTTCGACCCCCCGTCGACCATTTTGGGCGGGCTAGGTCGGTCACCAAATTGGGTCTAACCGACTATGACTGGTGGCTATATAAGAGCGAGCCCGTGAAGCCCATTTAATCATCATTGGCTACAGTGACCCTGATTCCTTAGCATCTAGCCTCCGTCCTCTGCTATTTCCAGCTTGCCATCAAAGCTTCTTTCACAGGAGCTCACGGTTGGGAGGTAGCACCATCTATTGTATCGGTTCTACAGTAATCAAATTTTTTATTCTCCATACTATTTGGTTTTCTCTCTTGCATACGAGATCATGTTATCTGTTGAGCACAGACATTGTATTATTTTCTTACAAAAATAGGATAAGAAAAAGAATAGAAATTGGGGTGCAAATAAGAAAGAAGAGAGTCCAAGGGAGGACAAAGTAAAAATGAAGATCGAGCACACCAATGTAGTCATCACTGATAATAGTGACAATGACACTCTCTTCATGTCTAGTCTACCTACTGTTGCAGACTTGCTTACCACTTCAGATGATGCATATTCCCAGGATTGGATTTTGGATTCTGGTGCTTCATTCCATGTTACTCCCCATAGGGAATGGTTCTCCACTTATGATAGTGGAAAGATAGGTTGTGTGCATCTTGGAAATAACTATGCATGTGACATAGTGGCAACAGGTGACATAAAGTTTTCTTTTGCAAATGGGTCTGGATTTGTTTTGAAAAATGTGATGACAAAACATGTGTGCCTCAGGATCTATGGAGTGCTCTAAGGTGGATGGAACCTATGTGGAAACATGATGAAGAGAGTGCTCATGACATGTATCTCAAGTCAATTAGGTTCCAAGATAGATTAGCTTGGACTCATAAAGAGAATCTTGAGATAGTGCAAAGTGCTTGATTGATATTACTTCAAATGAACCTCCCTTTTATAGGTGAGGTACTTACATCCATTTTGCTTGCTCACATGTGGGATATCTACTCCATGCCATGTGGCAGCTTTCCCTTTGCTCATACCTTTGCTCTACATGTGCTCATGGCACCACAACTCTCAACACCTCCCCTTGGTGCCATAATCCTTTGGCTACTGCAAGGTGGTCAGATGTGAGTTACATTCCATCACCTCCCCTTAGTGCATGCATTGCTACTTAAGGTGGTCAAGTGTGGTTTTTATGTCAATACCTCCCCTAGGTGCTTTCATAGCTACTCTCAGGTGGTCAGGCTTCATTTACAAAAGATAGGCAAGGTTGGCAAGGTATTTGTTTCTCAATACATTCCATTGATGTTACCTTCTGGCTCATGGCTTGATGACGACTCGTTTGCTTCTTTGTTTGGTGTAGCTACCTGCATGATGCTTTGTTCTTCCATGTGCCTTGATGCTTTGTGTGGATTCCATGCTTCGTGCTATGGTCATCTCATACACTTGTGCTTTTGGCATGCTTATGACAATGATGTGTGCATTAATGGTTGCAAAGGTCTTACCAATTGATTTCTTTCAATATTGGCAGTGTCTAATTGCATACAATGATTTTGACTTGACAGGTGCGTAGAGCTTGAAAAGACGATCACTTTTCTCTTTTGGAGCGTGTCCAAATTCTTTTTGGATTGCAAGTTATGGCTTGTTGAAGCTTTTGTGAAGAAGAGGGGCCTTTGATGATGTGGCACAGGGATTCACATGCTGAATTCCAAACTGTGCTTAACAAGAGGCTGTGTGCTTAGAAGGCACTGTTGACTGTGTATGCTTATGTGGCAGTTAACCAACCCTACCTCTAACCATGGTGGGTTAAGCTAACCATACCATGATTAAGTTTTATCTACCACATGTCACATCAATTAATTAACCCTATTCAAAAAGTAACCTTACCCTGGTCAATTTGACCCAACCTTATCTGCCACATGGCAGAAGGAGGTTTAGAGAGAGAAGCTGGCTAGCTTCTTCATGGTGGAGGCGACGACTCGTAGAGGAGGAGGATGGCGCACGATCTCCGATGGCATGGAAGAGTCAACAATTCGTCGACGATTTTCTATTCATACACGTCGAGTCGCTGGAGAAGCTTGGCGTGGCTGGCCGTCCGTTAGCAGTACGTGGAGAGCTCCTACCTCTAGAGCCTGGTTTAGAGCCTGGTTAGTCCGTCTGTAGAGCCGTGAGCAGCGTCGATTGTGTTTGTAGGAGTCGGAGCTGTCGTGAGGCTTATTAGAGCTTTGGAGGAGGCGACTATGGAGGAGTCCTGGAGGTCGCTGCTGTTGTCGATGGAGAGCCGCTTATTGCAAGGCGCTGGCATTTTGTGGAGCGACTTGGTTGTTGGACGTGTTTCAGCACTAGGAATTGTTTCCTTGGAATCTCGAGAGCGTGGAGGCGGCTGTTTTGTAGCAGACTCATTAACAGAGCAAGTAGACTGCTCGTTGAAGCTGGTCGAAGAAGACGCTGTTGGCTTGCTTCAGAGTCGTTGGAGAACATGCTCATTGGAGACAAGATTTGGAGGAGTTTTGGAAGTCCACAGGCAGGTACTCCGCAGCTGTTGACGGCTGTTGTGGATAGGACTCACTAGTAGAAGCTGAGCGCATTGCCACTATTGTTGGATGCGCTTGGAGAAGATGCGCTAAAGATTGTTGTTGCAGTCGTCCATGAAGGCTGAGCTTTGGTCGTTGTGAAGAGGCTGCTGGCTGGTGAGCAGTCTAGGAGCTTATAGATCACAATTCGTCGTGGCCTTGGAGCTAGCCCGTAGCTAAGTGCAGTCCGTCAGTGGAAGAAGCTTGCTAGCTGCGCTGAAGGAGGTTTGTCGTCAATGGAGGCAAAAGAAGAAGGAACCACCTATGCGCTAGAGCCTGTAGCTGTGCTGCTGAAGATGCAGGTGTAGAGCAGCCGCTTGCTACTATTGGAGAGAGCCGCCATGAGCGGTGGAACGTTACCTCCCATCCTGTCTTGCAACAAAGACTCAAGCTTGGAGGCTTGTTGATAGAGTCGGCAGCCACTTTCAGAGAACGGAGAGCCAAGCTCTCTGATAACTCACAACAGAATGCTCACAAACCACTCACATTCTCTCATAAGGAATGACAGAAATATCTCAAAGCAATGAACGGAATCTTCATTCAATGGACGGAATTCTCTCAATCGAAAAAACTAAAACTAACCTAGGAGAAAAAACATGAGCTCCTAAGACATGCCTACAACTAATCTAGGAATGGGAGCAATCCTAGTGAACTACTAATGAGCTAAACTAGGAGAGCTAAACCTATGCTCTGATACCATGACAAAACATGTGTGCCTCAGGATCTATGGAGTGCTCTAAGGTGGATGGAACCTATGTGGAAACATGATGAAGAGAGTGCTCATGACATGTATCTCAAGTCAATTAGGTTCCAAGATAGATTAGCTTGGACTCATAAAGAGAATCTTGAGATAGTGCAAAGTGCTTGATTGATATTACTTCAAATGAACCTCCCTTTTATAGGTGAGGGTACTTACATCCATTTTGCTTGCTCACATGTGGGATATCTACTCCATGCCATGTGGCAGCTTTCCCTTTGCTCATACCTTTGCTCTACATGTGCTCATGGCACCACAACTCTCAACATGTGAGACATGTACTTAAGCTGATCAAGAGTCTTTTTTCAATGGGTCAGCTAGATGATGCTGGTTTGTAGACCACATTTGGCTTTCAAAGTTGGAAAATTCAAAAGGACTCTATGGTTTTGGCAAAGGGTGCCAAGTGTGGGACATTATATCCCTTAAATGTATCAGGGGTTACTAGTCATGTTGTTGCAATAATTGAGCAACCAAGTACTTTTTTGTGGCATTTTCGGTTGGGGCACATGAGCTAGAATGGAATGAATCTCTTATGCCATTTGGGTTATGTACCACATTTGAGTTTTTCTGACTTTGAAATTTGTGAGCTTTGTCTCTATGGGAAGCAAACTAAATATTATCCCATAAAAGAAGGGTAAAGAAAGAGCTTGAAAGGCTTGATTAGGTGCATTTAGACATATGTAGTCCCATGCCTACACGATCATTAGAAAAGGCTGAAAACTATATGACATTCATTGATGATGCAACTAGGAAAGTGTGGGCTTATGCTATAGCTTGAAAGAGCGATGTGTTCCAGGTATTTCAAAAATGGTTGGCTTTGGTTGAAAATCAGTTAGGTAGAACACTTAAATACCTACGAACTGATAATGGTCGAGAGTATCTCTCTCATTACTTTTAGCATTTCTGTGATACACGTGGGATCAAGAGGGAGCTCATGTCTCTATGGGGGTTAAAGGAAATTGTACCTTAACCTCAGCCATGTACAATACTCAAACACACACACACACACACACATATATATATATATGGATGACATAGAAGATTAGGGTGTTCTGCACCCACCAAAACTTGTGTCTCTCAAGCTCTCTCTCTCCCTCTCAGCTTCTGTTGTGTCGTCACAACTGGTATCATAGCTTGGCAGTAGAGCCTGGTGGTAGCATGAGCAGCCTGGTGTAGCCTCTAGCCCGAAGAGAGAGTGTTGCATCCCAAAGATCCTTGTTGAGCAGGAGGAGCTGCAAATTTTGGAGCTACTATAATAGTTGGAGAGAAAGGGGCAAAATCCCCTTGAGCATTTGTTTTGTTGGGTTGCAAAGTTGAAGGCGCAGGATATAAGCAAATCTTCTTAGACACACGTATGTAGTGGCACAAATATCCAAAGTTAGAGATAGCATTTTGATTTGAAGTCTTCAAGAAAGTTGTAGATTAGATTGAGAGCTACATTTTCACTTTTAACATCTCTGTCATCCGAGTTTTCACTGAAAAGTTACAATTCCTACAAAAAGTGACGAAATTCATTTCCTGCGAGGATTTCGTGTGTTGGATCTCCATATCCACGCCACCATTTGTAGTTTTGACACTCCCAGTGGATCTAGAGTGGTCCAAAACTTCTACTTGAGAAGCTGCTTCTGGTTCCGTGAACTTTTGAAGCTGTGGTGAATCTGTCTACTCCGACGTCTTCATTTCGCCATTTCCTCTGTGAGTGGGATCTCAACATCCGGGCTTCCATTTGCAGAGCTGTCTCTCCTGTTGGATCCGAGACTTCCTGAAACATATGTCTACAAAGTTGCTTACCATTCCATGAAGAATCAAGGGAGTTGTGATTCTCTGTGTTTTTCCGTCGTCTCTTTGAAGGAAATTTCTCAAAGTTTCCAAGACCTTCTCATTGATTGCCATGTGGCATTTTGGCTAAGGTTAAGTTTCCTAAGGTTCATTTTTGCAAGTAATTGCAAGGGTTGACTGGCTCTTACTCCATCCTTGGATGAAATTTTGGAGTTGTGGTAGAAGAGAGATAGTTGCAGATTGTCTTGCTGAGTTTGATTATGCAGTGACACCCATGTTTTAAGACATCCCAGGTTCTATTTTCACTAGCAGTCATTGCTGTAAGGCCGTGATTTCTTGGATATATCTTATGCATATCACTCTAGTTGCAGTTTGAGCCGTGTGTGCTCATTTGTGGTTTGCATTGGGTTGCAGTGGATGCTTTATAAGCCTTTTTGATGCATTGTGATCCTTGTTGGATGCGCTGATAGGCCCAGATTGACTTGTGGGATGCTTTATTGATGGATGTTTAGCACACAAATGCTATTTTATGCTGAGGGACAGATTTGACATATTGTAGTGGATTGTTGTGCTATGATCTTTTGGATGAGACATTATTGATGCTTATGCCCATGGACGGTGTTTATGCTTGAGGCATTTGGCTCTTATTAGTATTATATTTGCCATTGTTTTGTCATTGTGGGTTGACATTTTCTTTTAGTCCAAATTTGCTCATATGGATGCATAGTATATGCACATGAGTCAAATGCATTTTGATGCTTTGAACCTTGAGTTTTGGTGACTACAAGCTGAAAAGAGAGCAAAAGGATAAGAAAAAGAATGCAAATTAAGGTGCAAATAAGAAGGAAGAGAGTCCAAGGGAGGACAAAGGAAAAATGAAGATCGAGGAGATTAATGCAGTCTCACTGATGATATTGACAATGACATTCTCTTCATGTCTATTCTAGTCTACCTACAGACTTGCTCACCAATTCATATGGTGCATATTCCCAGGATTGGATTTTAGATTCTGGTGCTTCGTTCCATATTACTCCCCACGGGGAATGGTTCTCCACTTATGACAATGGAAAGACAGGTTGTGTGCATCTTGGAAATAACTATGCATGTGACATAGTAGGAGCAAGCAACATAAAGTTTTCTTTTGCAAATGGGTCTGTATTTGTTTTGAAAGATGTGAGACATGAGCCTAAGCTCCCAGAGTCTTATTTTAGCGGGTCATCTAGTGATGCTAGTTTTTAAACCACTTTTGGCTTTCAGAGTTGGAAAATTCAGAAGTGCTCTATGGTTTTGGCCAGGGGTGCTAAGAGTGGGACTTTGTATCCCTTACACATGTATCAGGGGTGTTTGATCATATTGTTGCAATAACCGAGCAGCCAAGTACTTCTTTGTGGCATTGCCGGTTGGGGCACATGAGCCAAAATGGAATGAAACTCTTATTACACCACTGAAAAAGCCATTGCCACGATGGGTAAGGCAACTCTATGACCATAATAACCAGATGCCTATGTCTGTTGAACAGCATCCAGATGGACCAAGGCAGTCTCAGAGAATCGAGGACCAAACGGGCTTCTACTCACATAGTAAATATGGCCTTGATGGCTGAGATTATTGCAGAAGTAAAGGAGCCTACAGTTTGGAGGAAGCACTTGCAGACCAAGATTGGAAAAATGTTATGCAAGTAGAATATGACAGCATCATGAAGAATGAAACTTGGGAGCTGGTAGATCGGCCACCTAACAGAAAGGTTATTGGCACCAAGTGGGTTTGAAAGGTAAAGTACAAGGCCAATGGGACTTTGGAAAAGTACAAAGCCAGATTGGTTGCACAAGGATTTTTGCAGGTTGAAGGATTTGATTTTCAGGAATCTTTTGCTCTGACTGCCAAAATAACCACTATTCACACAGTACTATCAATGGCTACTCATAAAAAGTGGCCAATTTATCAAATGGATGTTAAATCATCATTCTTGAATGGTGACCTCAAGGAGGAGGTGTACATGGCTCAGCCACCTAGGTTTGAGGCCCCCCATTCTAAGAACGAGGTAGTCAATAGAGCGAGCGAGAAAAAGTGAGCGGGCCCAATGAAGCGAGCGAGTTTTTTTACAATTCCTCCGATGAGAACAAATTTGAAACCGAACTTACTATAGCAATATGTTGTCATAATAAGCATACCAATAATCAGACTTACAATCCACCCTATCTTTCACTTGAAGAACATAAACTAATTACCAAACTCATAACATAGATGACTATTGAAATACCACTTCACCCGCAAAATGCACTAGACCAAAACTCTCCAAATGTGTCCATGGTTCACCACAACAATTATCAGTCTATGAACAAAATGGTGTTTTAAACCATGTTTTAATCCCCCTGACATTCATCATCAAGAAAGTAGTTGTGCGCATGTGGTTTATCTAATTGCCACTCATCATACCTCTTATCGGCTGTCATAAATCTTGCCATTTTTTCTGCATAGCATGGCAACAAACTACAACAAAACATACATTTCAAAGGAAAGTAAGTCAAAGTGGAACAATGAAAATAATTTCCAATAAGAAGAACTTGCCATCCTTAATATACAAAAGACAATTCGCTACCAACAAAAAGCAAAAAAAATCAATTGCTAGATCACTATCCAAAGCATCAAAATTTGTACTTTCTTGATTCAAAGGCACCCGTAAATGTTCACTATCTACCATATTATAAAGATGCTAAATAACACTTTCAAAGTCCTCAATTTTAGCATTCAAAATATATAAAAAAAAAACTCAGGGCCAGTAGCATACTACTCATCAAAGGGGTTTGTGACAGGTTCCACTCTCTCTTCTTTCCCCTCTCCATCATGCTCTGACCTGATCCATTTTCTAGAATGATCTGCCACAAGTGGCTCAGCAATGCTAGCCACAATACCGTTGTCTGAATCAAATGAAAAACAAGGCCTGCCAATGGCCTGACAAGCACGCATAAGAGGGGCTGTACCACAACCCATCTCTAGAACCAGCCCTCCAGGAACACAGAGAAGAGACATAATGCAACCTACAAAAAAACTACTCCTCTCTAGTCCACCTCGTGCTAGCTGAGAAGACATCGGCATGATTGTCCTTGCAGAGGGAGGTATGTAATGAGTCCAGACATCTTCACGTGGATCAATCAAAAGCTGTTGGAAAAGTGGAAAGCTCTCCTCCCAAAAAACTGTTGGATTCTTCTTTGCTCTACGTATTAGAGCTAAACTGAAGATTGCATCTGGAAACCACATGGAGAAAAACATGTATAGTATATTGACTTCAACTAGCAAGCCTTATAGCATGAAAGATGGCAAACATAGCATGCATAGGACTTATCCTTCCAAACATAGCATGCATAGGACTAACGAGGAGACATTTGTCAAAGACACTTTTATCATGGAATGCAAACATAGAATGCATGGAATGGTAACTTACCTTAACACTTTTATCATGTTCTCTACAAAATCCATATGGAAACTTGTCATGAATGATCACACGTCTGACAACCTCCAAGCCCTGGACATATGCAAACCGTTCCATCCAACCAATACATTGTCCTGCAAGCAATTAATTTTATTTAAATCTAGTAGAATGGAAACAAAAAATGTGAAATGTCAATTGTGGTATTGTGCCTTACCTGCCAAAGTACATATGCATGCCAACCAACCACTATCAGACAAAGAAGCTGATGCAACTGCAAGCCCATGCCGCACATGGTCCTCGAGCAAGACATTCCAAGTAGGAGTGGATCCTCTCTCATCAAGTGGATAGCCAGATGGAAAATCGAGCAATATAAAATCTGAAGCCCACTTCACCTTCTTACCCATCCTCTTGTAGTCCTGATCTCGACTAGCCACTGTAATAAAAAACTCATGCAAAATAGCATACTTATTATTTCTTTTAGAGTCAGCAAAGTCTTTGCCCATTGCAATGTAATCTCCAACTATACAAGCAAACAAAGGTGTGATGCCACGGGCCAAGGAAATGTCAGGTGACTGTGATCGATGGAACACGTATTTCTTCACAAGTCCCGAGATTGATTCTCCACCTATATGCAAAAGCAAATCAATTACAAGTAAAACTAGTGTTAAAGGAACAACTACATATGTAGAACACAACAACACCCTTACCTGTGCTCTCTATGTGATCCATTTCATGCCGCATAGGACTAGATGGTCCCTCATCTAGAAAGAGAACAATCATAAACTTATTAATGCAATGTCAAAACAAATTGAAGACAACATCAACAAACAATCATATTGTATCTTCCTTACCTTTTTCTGTAGGATGTTCTTGTTTCTCTTTCTCTTTCTTATCTCTCCTTGAGCTTCCCTCCACTTTGTCCTTACTTGCTTCATTGGCTTTTTGTGAAGCATAAGTATTGTACAAGTCTCTTTCTCGCACTAGTACTTGTCCTTTAGGAAAATCTATCCACCAGGGACAATGTGCTAATTTCCATTGAGAGAGACGGTGCATGCCAGGTGGATACATGCATGCAGCATGACCAATCTCCACCCAACTCTTGCACAAATTTGGAATGTCAGAGATCCTTTTCTCTATTGCCAAGTGGGAGAGATATCTATCAACCAAGAAACACAAAAAAATTGGATGTCCCAAACCATCAAAAGGTTAAGAAATCAAGTGGAACAACCATCAATGATTGTAAAATTACATGAATCAACAGCACAAACATAGACAAATGAAAAATGAACCTTCAAATGAATTGACAACATACCTATAAACCACCCTATGGGCAGCCATGTCCAACTCAGATAGTCCATCTCCTTTTTTTCCACCCTTGCTCTCCATCTTTGTTTCCTTTGATCTTAGCACCACAAACATATGTTTTCTCCCCTCCAGTTTTATATCCTCCATGTATTGCTGCAATGTGTAATCCTTAGGGGTATCCAAAGGCATGCCCATTGTTGTGATCACCCTCAAATCTTCAAGCACTTTCAATGATTGTCTCTCCACCTTCTCCAAAAATATCTCTCTACTAATCCACCTAAACAGTAAAAGTTGACGCAATTTTATAATAAAAAAATAAGAGTCATGTCATTGGCAAGAAACAAACAAACACCATGAGATGATTTGTATTGGTAGAAGAAACACACCCTCTGTACTCAAGGTTGCCCACAGGCATGAAGTACATGTCTCGCATAGGTTTAGTGGCTTCTAACAAAGAAAGGAAAATATTTTTTTTTTCTAATCTCAAATCAGACTTTGCAATGAGTTGGAGCTTCTCCAATGTCACGCAAGAGTCCGTACCATCAAAGCGCAAGGCAAACAACTTTTCCAACCAAGCCTCTCCAAGACCAGGATCTATACAATTCAACACCTATCCAAAGATGACATGTCAGTCACTTAACTTCAAAATAAATGCAACAAAGTATAGAAAATTCAATTCACACCTTTCCCATCCTATCATCAATTCTCTTTTGAATTATGGTACGCTGCTTTCCTTCTGCCTCTCCCCTTTGATCTAAAGGTAGCTTTGTAGATATTTTGTCCATTGCTTTTTTAAGCTCTGTATTGTACTCAACCTACATACATAAGTTCCAATTAGAGAAAGCAAAGGAGTGATAAAGATGTAAGCATCAATACAAATGCAAGATTCTACCTGGAAGACAAGCCTTGCCAAATAACCTCTTGTCAATGGAAACCATGGCTTCTTCCCTTTACTCTCTTGAGCCCTCCAATTCTCTATTGATTTGATCTCACTCAAAGACAATGTTTTCATAAACACCATAGAGTCACACTCACAAATGTTGTGTGCATTGATGAGTATGTCCCTTAGACTGGGTTTGATAATGGCATGTTCATTCATGCTAGAAAACAAACAGCAAAGTACACAACCCAATCAATAAATGCAAAGTAGCATAAAACACAAATGTGGAGAAGATTCAAAGAGTCCATGTACTTACGAATTCATTCGTTGTAGCCCTGCCAAGAGAGCAATCTCACTAATTTTCCTTGGGTCAATTATTGTGCATACCACTCGTACATGTCTTTTCTTGTTTGTAGGAAAGATTTCCTTGATAACACTCATCCATGCAGTGGTCCTATGATTGCCCTCCCAAACAAATAACATCTTTTGCGACATAAAATGAAAGTCAGTGTTAGACATCACATCTTTCTCAAACTCCTCATCCACCTCTCTCCAGGTGGGAGACCAACTCTTCCTCATATCATCTATCACAACTATCTCCTCTCCATCACTCTTGCAGACAGATACAATGAAAGACCCTTTCTCTGGGAGATAGCCCTCCACTTGAAATGTACTTTTGAGTGAAGATACATCATCACGAAGTCCTCTCACTCTTGCATAAGGTATCAACCTATACAAGGGAATGCAAGGACACTACTTTGAATCAAGCATCCTACATTTGCCAATCACATCACCTCCTCCTTCCACCTGAACTTCACTATCATCCAACTCATCCTCCTCCACTCTTGGACCTTCATCTCTTTGAGTTGATGATACTTCAACCTCTAGACCCACCACACTTTCTTGCTCTTCCGTTCCACCTACTGATGATTCAACATTGTGATCTACTTTTGTTCCTCTTGTCACCTTTGTAGAATGTGCCACTTGAACTTTTCTGCCTTTTTTTCCTGTCATCCTGAAAAGACAAAAAACAAGGCATTTTTCCAATCATAGTTCTCAAAACCTTTTCAATAAAAACCAAAACTAAAAACAAGAAACAACATGTAACAACAGATAGAGTATAACCTACGACAGGTTCAAAGGTCTTCTCAAATCTATCCATATGCTCAAAAAAACATGAGAGCTTTTTCACATATATATATGATAAAGGTTTTGTTTATGAAAACATATGCAATACATATCACGAGGGCAAAGCCCCAAACAGATAATGAAGTGTGTACACCTCATAAGGAAAAAGCTTCAAACAAATATCTCAAATTGCTGACATATATGAATGCAAATGTGTGTAAACTCGCACTTATGAATAAATATCATTTTACATATCTAGACAAAAATACATGTATCTACCAATGCAATTGATTTCCAGTTTAGGGAACATTCACCCACTTGTGTCCTAAAATAAAAAGGTTCATCTCTAATGCACATAGTATATCAACTTGCAGTGGTATCTATACACTTGGATATATGGAATTGCAGTGGTAAATATGCACTTCTATGCCTACCCCTTACCCTCATGAAAAGACACCTTGAGAAGCGAAAATGGATAGCGCGTTAACGCGCTGTCCTTTTTGGCATCTCAAGCTGTCTTTCATGAAGGCTTTTCAGCAAGGCTTTTCTACTCAATCCTCCATATATCAATACTTTCTTTCATACTCACAAGAGGTTGCTTCGACCATTTCATCTTTTGTCTACAAGTATGCTTTGGTATATAGGTCTTATGGTCTTTGGAATGCTATTGGACTCTTGGAGGGATAGGTCACATGGTCTTTTGAACGCTATGCAACGAGGGGACTATTGGACTGCCCGAGGGACCAAAATAGGCAACGCGTTAACGCGCTGTCTCTTTTGGTCTCTCAGAGCATAAATAGGACTATCTTCGAAATGCTACCTAGATGTCGATGGTCTACAAGGTTTTCTAAAAATTTTCCTCTTATCTCTACGCTTGAACATTGGACTTGCACTCACTCATTTGTTTTGTGAACTTCTTTCATCCGTTCAAGAGTTGAATATCACTTGAATGCCTCACATGGGAGAGGGTCTTGGACTGCCTGGGGCAACAAAAGAGGCAGTGCGTTAATGCACTGCCTCTTTTACTGCCCTCCACACTCCAAGTTCCCCTCCCTTGCATGACTCTGGGTAACTCTAGCAACCACATGCATGCCTCGTATATATGGTTTGTAGAATATGGGCACAAATTTTCGACGGCAAGTCCTATGAAATGAAATGATACCTCGGGCTGCTACACAACCAAGTCAACAAAAAACCTGTGAACACCATCGAGTCCTAAGCAACTACCACCGAGCAACGCAAGCAAAATGGAGTAACGAAACAAAATGGAGCAAGAAAAAGTCATGAGGAGCCCGAGGAGATAAAATCCGACACCAAAATGCAGACTAATTAGACTATACAGAAAGGCATACATCCCATAGCCTGGGGTAGCAAAAGAGGCAGCGCGTTAACGCACTGCCTCTTTTGCTGCCCCAGGCTATGGTGTGTACGCCTTCCCACAGTTCAAATGTTGTGGTGGCAGTTGGACTGCCTGGGGCAGCAAAAGAGGCAGCGCGTTTAACGCGCTGCCTCTTTTGCTGCCCCAGGCAGTCCAACTGCCACCACAGCATTTGAACTGTGGGAACATGAGAGGGCAGGAATGGAATCTCTAACACGATAAGGATTCCAACCTTCAATGATGTCGACTTGTCAATGAGGATTGGCGGTGAGGAGGTGAGGATTGGAGGCAGTGAGGAGGTGAGGAGCCAAGGCGGTGAGGCGGTGAGGAGGAGGCGGTGAGGAGCCAAGGAACAATCAGCATACAGTCAATCTCTCTATCTCTCCTGCTCTTTTGCAAATGGAAATGGCATCGTGAGGTAAGCCTCAGCTCTATTGGCACGTGCTCCTACGGACGAGGAAACCATCGCTACAATCGGTGAAACAGAAGCTATGCGGATTGTGTAGCCTTGCCTTGTAAGTTCCCATCCACTCCCATGGTCACACCGCCAGCGGAGCTCGCGCCTTGAATGCCATTCAGAGAAGAAACTGTCGTTCAGGCTAGGAAGCAAAACAAGGGGTCTCGAAGGATGAAGCCGCCCTACGTGGAGTAAAGCCACAAAAGAATAACCAGTGCGCCTTGTTACGAAGGAGGTCCATCAACGTGAAAGAAAAGCTTTGGCACAAGAGCAACGAGAGATACTATGATATCATGGTGAGGAGAAGGGAGCGAAGGAAGAAGAGAAACGAGGTGGCAAAGAGGAAAGGTGTCGAAGAGAAAGATAGGAAGATGGAGGAGACGATGAGGTGAGAGCTATGATAAGAGAGCTATGGACGGAATGACTATGGAAGGAAGGAAGGATGGAGATGGTGAGGCAGTGAAGCGGTGAGGAGGCAGTGAGGAGGCCGCTTTGTGGTGAGGAGGCGGTGAAGCAGTGAGGAGGTGGCTTTGCGGTGAGGAGGCAGCTTTGCGGTGAGAAACGAGCCACGTTACTGAGACAAAATGAGAATATTAACGTCGATGAGCGCGTGAGAGCGAGCCTGCGAGAGTAAATGGAAGGCGAAAGTAGCAGCATGCAGAAGGAAGAAGAGCCAGAGCAGTGGAGTCGGCAACGCGCAGAAGGTAGAAGAGTAGATGAATGTACGCCGACCAGTGGAGTCGGCAACGGGCAGCAAAAGGGCTCTAATGTTTGTGCCAACCTCAGTGCAGAAATTTTGTACCACGACTTTCACAGAGAGTTCTCAGAGAGTGATGCCATTGTTAAGAGCATGATGCTTATCTTCCAGCGACGGTCTTATCTTCTAGCGAGAGACCTCAAAAAGTGTTTTCAGCGATGGTCTTCAAGCCGGGATGTTCTGCTCACGTCCTCAAAATCCGATGGTTTTCTGATCATGTTTTTGCTATAATTTCTGATGGGATCCAAGGCAGCTGCGCAATTCAACAGCACATTTACTTGGAATACAAATGCCCGGCAATTGTGCAAGTCGAATTCTATCAAAAGGCACGTGAGAGTCCAAGCCATTGTGCCACTTAGCCATATACTGAAGGATTCGCATCTAGGTGACTGTAGAGTGAGAACAATCCACAGCAAAATCCTAGAGTCATTGTACCTTGCCTGTAGTCCGTGGAGCTTCTCTTCCATTAACCTCTCAGATGTGGGGATAGCGGATTGTTGGACGTTGGAACTGAGAAGCCAAGGTCAGAAATGTGAAGTCCTAAGGAAGATTTTTTGTCATTATGGCACAGAAAGAGTGAGAGACTTAGAGTAGTCAAAGGAGATCAAGCGAGCGAGAGAGAGTGTTTTGCACAGCACGCGAGAAGTGAGGATCTAGCAAAGAACCATGAGCTTATATATTGTTATAGAACAATTGTATATTGCTTGAAAGTAGCTTGCAGTAGCGAGGAACCATGGGCTATGTAAAAGAACAATTGATAATTGCTTGACAGTAACTTGCAGTAGAGATCAGGAATTGATTGCTCGAGAGTTTTTGTCGACTCCCCCTCTTCATCCTGATGTTCGGTGTCTAGGAGAGACCAGCTTCCATGTAGATAAGAGTAGCGCAAGAGCACACAGAGAGAGCGACAGAGGGAAGATGGACATTCTTCTTCATGGGTCCTGGTGGTCTCATCACCGTCCTCGTTGCAGCCCTTGCAGTTTACATCGCACTCGATCCCCTTCGCATTAGCCCTCTCGCTGGCCATCCTAATTTCACTGCCAAGGCTGTTACCATTCCTCCGCCAAGAAGCCTCACATTTCCTAGAGATGGCCAGAACAAGCTCCAACGAGCCAAAATCAAGTTCTTGCATGATGTGATGGGCCCCAAAAGCCTGGCGTTTATTTGTCAACATTGTGTTTAGGATTGTTCGCTGAAGGAATATATTGAAGGATTCGCATCGGTTTCCTAACAGCGCCAGAAGAATATCGCTTCGAAAGAATATTGAAGGATTCGCATCGGTTTCCCAAGAATTTGCATCGGTTTCCTAACTATCGCTTCGCTTCGCTTCGAAATATTGCTTCGCTTCGCGGTCAGATTAACACGTATGATCTTGTTCGTGATTGATCACGGATGGGCATCTTGAGGTCCAACTTCGCCAAAGAACGTGATGCCCTGAAAATGATCATTGGATAGAAAGTTTAGCCTCTGTGAAAGAATCATCGACTCCTTTTCACGCCGTTCAGACAAGGAATGGCTCTCCTCAAAAAGGAGCAATTGAAAAAGCAATTGAGTGGAGTGGCCTTACGGGTTTGTGTTTCCATTATCAAGCAGCTACCAACTAGACTCTGGAATCTGGATGTTGGAGCGTGCTTCTTGAGATCTTCCTCTTCTTTTACGAGCCAATGTTTTCCATCAGTTTCATCAGCATTTACTCCTCTCAAATTCCAATGGACCTGTCACCCCGCCCAACGCTCAGTCGATGGTAGGCCTAGCCTTTAGAGAAACGATTTTATCAGATTTTGTAGGCCTGGTCATTATTAGACGGTAGGAGAAGACGTGGGTATGGGTAATGCCAGAAACTGCATAACCCTTGTAATAGTGAGGAGAACACCTTGTAATGACTCATGATGGAAATAGTAATATTGCTCGTTCATGCAAATGTGAAGTAAACTAACACATTTTGATAGTTTTCATTTTAGATATGGATTTGAAGATACTACTCATTCTAACTATTACTAGTAAAATATAGTAATTATAAATCTTTAATTTTTTTCTTGATATTTTAGTCTTTCAATTATATAAATTTAAAAGTTACTTCTCTTTTTATTCATTTATATTAAATACACACCCTTACTGAATGAAATGCATGGAGGCGTCATTCAAGTTACTATATGCATGAAAGCATCTTGTTCAAAGATTACCATTATTCTAAACAAATAAACACATCTTGTTCAATAGACTTGCAGTTAAACGACCACCTTGGATGCTAATAGTGACATCCATTTGCATTTGACACTTACAAAGACGAACTTGCTTCTTCTCTTCTCTCCCATAATCCCTCTCAGTGGCTCTTTCAACACTTCTCTTTGCTCCATTCTCTTCGGTCTCCAACACATCTATGCCATTTCTTCTTTTGCCTCCCTGCTTCCGGACCCTTTGTGTAGCTAGCTTTTCTCTTGTTCTTTGGTTGGTGTCATCTGGTGCTACATCTTGGCTCTAGCATTTGAATCATGCCTTTCTCAGTTTTCATTCGCTTTGGAGAACACGAATCATTGACCATTCGTTTTGACACTCCTTTCCCGGAGGTTTCATTGGTGGAGCTTAAGGAATACTTTCACATTGAGAGCGAGGACATTGAGCTACATCAAGAAATTGGAATAGATGAGCTTGCCATTGTACTTCCAGTGGTAAACTTAGAGGATGGTCAGAAAGGGTTCAAGATTAGTGGTAGCCAACAATCAACCTTAAGAGTTCACATGCCCTATAAAAGAGGTTCTCATGGTGACTTTATGAATCATGAACTAAATAGTGTGGTTTCACTGATAGAGAGAATGCCTTTGAATAGTTCTCTTCATGTTGCGCTCAAATCTGCAGTTCGAATGGAGAAGGTTACTGAGCTTCCTCTAACTTACGATGGATATAAACGGGTTTTAATCAGGCACATGCCGGAAGCAGAGACAAGACCTTGCCTCGCAAGTGCTCGGACTGCGTTTGTCATTGGAGGGCTCGGGTCTACAACAATTCATATGCTGCACTTAGCATTGGACTTGCAAGTAAATAGCAACACAGGATTACGAAATGAGTCAATTATGGGATTGTCGTACCCTCAATACACTTGAACTTCTCTTTGCGAACTGTAACGTTGACAGTTTCTTCGCTTCCATCTTTCTTACCTACATAGTCAAGCCCGATCATGATAACCACACACACAATTCTGATACGTAGTCAATATACGAGTACTGCTTGCTTATAGTTCAATACACGAATCCAAGGTACAAAATACTCGGTAAATTAAAGAAGGAGCACAGAGAGCGTAAGCAGCTGAGACAGACGTAACGATGGAACTACATGTCCAGCTTAAATACTCGGTACATTAAATCGCAAACTAACAATAAGCAAGTGAGAGAAAAAGCAGGTCCAAGCAAAACTATGTCAAACGGGAGAGACGTAACGATGCAATTGCATGCCCAGCTTCTCCTTGTCGTAACTCGGGAAGCAAGAAACACGCTATGCTTGGTTGGCGCTAAGAACACGCAGAAAGTATTTATCGGTTTGCTTGAAGTTGATGTGGTTCAAAGAACCCGGGAACGACCAACACACCCGTTGTCCAAAGTAGTAGCAAGGTTTATATAAGCATATTCTACAAACCTGAAACAGTAACAGCGTCGACCATTTTCAGCCCATGTTGTCGTATACTCTGCTCATGGCGCTCTTCCTTTTGCGTTTCGCCAACCAACTCATGGAAAGCAGAGTGCGTGTCATCAGCATAAACGGTTTTACGCTCTGCCATGCTCATAAGCCCTGAAACCAAACCAAGCACTTGTCGTTTTAAAGAGAGGAGGAATCAGAAATCCAGAATACCGAAATGAAAACTGCGACAGAATACATAAACGGCCGAACCTTTTTGGAAGTTTCCACTACTGGTGTCCACTCCTGAAACCTGTCGCTCATCTCCACCACTAATAGCAGGTACGATCGCCATAGAAAATTAGGAAAATTCACAAAATCGGATTTTAGCTTCTGCAAGGCCATCGCCTTTACTTAGGCCTTTCCCGGCAGGCCAAAAAGCCACTTTCAAAGGAGATTGGGATTCATTGACTGCCATTGTGTCTTTTCTCTAGTCGGTTGGGCAAACACTCTTTAGGATTTCCCTGCTGTGTGGGCGTGAATAAGGAGTTAATGAGAAGAATTGACTGAATCTTGTGGCAAAAAACTTACTGGATATAATAATCTTATTTGTTGCTACATGTTATTAAAAGCCACTTTCAAAGGAGATTGGGATTCATTGACTGCCATTGTGTCTTTTCTTCAGACTCTTTCTTAAAGTTATGTGGTTTGGTGATTAGCAGATTGGCTGTTGCATAGGATTCAATCGACTTGGAACTGCTAACTGCTAGTTGGTTGGGCAAACACTCTATAGGATTTCCCTGCTGTGTGGGCGTGAATAAGGAGTTAATGAGAAGAATTGAGTGAATCATGTGGCAAAAAACTGAATCATGTGGCAAAAAACTTACTGCATATAATAATCTTATTTGTTGCTACGTGTTATTACCAAAATTTTGGGTTTATAAAGGTAGAACTAACAATCGATCTTGTAAGAAAGCTCATCGGGGAGTGTTTTGCTCTCGTCTTTCTATGATGTTTGTAGTTTGTTCCCTATAACATTTGAAGACATGGATGTCCTCTCACTATTTGGGAGACCATTTGGGTTTCCAACCATGATGTGTTGGATCAAGGAAGGAAAGCATACACAAGGACTAGGCTAGTCATGTAAAGAAGATTGCCTTGCAGGTGCACATGGGCACCGTAGGGGACGATAGTCACACAGTCCAGCTAGAAAAGATGCTCCCTTGTCCAAGTTGCCAAATGGCTACCCCCCCTCGGCACTAATACCCCTCCCCATTTCTGCCTCTTCCACTCTTCCCACCGCACTCTCATCTTTCGCCCTTCATCATAGCACCTCTCCCCCGCTGTTGTTTCTTTGTTTCTCCTTCAACTGTCTCTGTAGCATTCGGATGCAAGAATTTCGCCTACCCCACCTTTCAAGCAGATTTTGCGGACTCTTCATCTATGCAAAAATGGTAATGGAAATTTGATGGCGAGAGTGACAAGGCCACGTAGAACATAAGAGAATCGTTCCAAAACACTTGCAGCAGCTGAGAGTGAGTGTATGTGCCATAGCGTCGCAGATTGTAAGAGAATTGTTCCAATTGCTTTCAGCTGCCTCAGTGATCGCTCCACATCAATGGCCTCCACTCCAAGGCGAAAGGGATCCCTCACAGAATGAGCTCCACACCCAGAAGAAATGAGTATCCGCATAGACTCAATTCACAATGGGTCCAAGCATACGAGTAGCAGCACCAAGGACTCCAAGGTGCTATCCTCGTAGAAATTGGCTGCCAAACCAAAATCCCATTCGACTGCTTCCAAAAACTCATGATTTGCCAGAAATGAAACTCATGGACACAAAAAGATGTCTCATTCAATCCACAGACAACAATTAGACCTTGCCAATGCAGATTGTAAATTGGAAGAATTGCGGAGCAAACGATGTTCAAGTTTTGTCAAAAATATGGAACGCTGCAAACATATGTGAGACAACTTTACTTTCCCTTCTCAATGAAGAAGCTATTGCCTCCAACTTGCATCTGATCTATGCAGGTTGGTCAACTCTTGATTTGTTAGCATTAGTGATGATGAATGTATGTCTTTTTCTGTTCCAATTTTGCATCCAATTTCAATCAAGAAGCCCGCCAAACTGTCCTCAACATTGCCTTAACGCATAAACCCAAGTCATCTAAGCATTTCCGAATTAAAACATTTCAAGCATCCTCGATCAGTCTTTTTTCCGACTCTAACAATATAAAATTGCCATGAGAAACTGCACAGACAAGCATTTCGGACCAGCCTTTGTTCGCCTTCAAACTATCAGAAGTCATATTGAGCAAGGAGGATTTGTTGACGACATTCGTGGATGCTACTTCGTCAGTACTATCAACTCAGGATTGTCATGTTTCAACCAACTCACTGCAAACTCCCTGAAAATTTGGCTAAATAGTTTCAAAGATGTTTGACAAAATGTCTCCTTTTGACAAGGGCAATCATACCTTGAATCACTCAATACTGGAGATGAGAACCACTCTTCTATATCTAATGGCAACTTGTATTGCGAAAGGAGAATTAGTCCTCAATCTTGATGCAATGCAACCCAATACAGAGTCAGCAACGAACCGCATCGTTGAACTACTAGACCCGAGTAATATCTAATTAATTCCCCTATAGGAAGACAAAGAGGAGCAAGAGATGGTAGTGTAAGATTAGCAAGAGGCATCTTGTCAATGCAGTCCCAAGATTTCAGGTCTCGACAGTGATTGCAGAAAATCAATTGGACTAGGAAGGTTGCAAAACTCAAGAGCAGAGGAGGAACACCATATCCAAAGAGCAAATCTTGGGATAGCTTTCTTAGAGTATGGATTGCAAAAGAACAACCCTAGTCCGCAAGTTGTTCTAGCTTGACATACAACGTTTATGCATCAAAATCATGAAAAAAAAAAAAGCAAAATACACCTGGAGATGAAGAAGACAAATCCTGTGCCAAAAGATCGATTATCACAAGAATATTTATTCTACAAGTGTTCAAGATTATATAGGACAGGTCGATTGTGTAGTGGACGATGGAACAATTCCTATTCAATAGGAAACTTAGCTTAACACCCTTGGATCATAAGAAATCCAAGGGCTACTACTTGAGACCACTCTCTATGCAAACCTGTGCCTAAAGAGACGAACTCATTACTGGAAATATATAGCATATAGACCAACAAAGTACAACCTCAACGTAGCTCCATAAACGCGTCTCACGAAGCCACCAAAAGACTTCCCCACAACTGCACCAAATACTGCTTACAAGTTCAGCCAAGAGCTGCTAAAACCAAAGACTCTAGATCTGCTGCCTAATGCTGCTCTTCTTATGTGAGTGGGCAAAGGAGCAGTAGGAGGACATGGCCCAGAGAAATCCTTTTATAGGAGAGGAAGGGCAGTCCACCTATTCCCCTTCAAGATCTTGCCAGCAAGCCCTCAAACAGGGCCAACCAACAGCATACGCGGGCCAAATCTACCCTTTAACAGCTGACATAAGGTCAGGCAGTTGAGGATTAGCCCAAAAGCAGCCCATAGGGCTGCATACAAATGGCTGGCCAGTGGCCAGCGCATGCAACCCCATTCGGGCATAAGAACGGCCCGTATGAACTTCCAAGTTCTAGAGGACTCGTCTCAAGGTTCCTTTTTGAAGTCGCAGTTCAAATTCCGCAAGCTTGAGGCATTGCTTATAGTGAGGTTTCAGGCTTCCCTTCACATCATCTCAGTGGCCCTATGAACAAAAAGCAAGTATTCCTATGAAATTTTAACCTTACACCTCCTATGTGAAGAGAGACAACTCTTTCATAGAGAGACACTTCTATGTGTATAATTAGTAGTCCTATTAGGCTATATGTACATACTCTGATGAAGAGTGACAATTTCACAAGAGCAGCTCAAACAATTTATAGTTGTAGCCTTGGGTGTGTTTTATTTCCCCTTTGTTTTTCCTATTTCTTGTTTTCTTTTTTTTGCTGCAAGCTGAAACAATTTATAGTTGTAGAATTAGGTGTTTTGCTGCAAGTAAAATGCTTCTTAGTTAAACATTGTCCAGCTCTCTGTGGGTGCAGCTTGCAGGATAATGAAAAGATATTTGCACTTTCCTGCTTGCACATATCACTGCCTACAGGCTGGCACTTCAATGATCCAGTTGCACTGTGCATCGCCTTCTCAGGTACATCTCATCATTGTTGCAGCACTCGCTGGCCCCAAGCAGCTTCCAATGAATGGCAGCCAGGTTGTCTGTCGATTGTGGAAATCCTGAGCTGCTGCTGGCAGGGTCATGACTAAGACGGGGGCATCAGCATCCTACACTTCCTTCTACTCAATTTCTCCACCATAAGTCTGCTCATTGCCTGCACCTGCTACACTATCGCTTGAATTGGCTGTTTTGTAATAGTGGGGCTCAGAATCTACACAAGTTCAGGAATCATTATGATACAAACGGAGTGAGAGGGGGGGGGGGGAAAGAGAGGAGAGAGAGAGAACAGTTGGAGGAGCTGACTCTGTGGTGAAAGAAATCCACATGAAATACAGACATGAGTTGACCGAACAAGTCATATACCTAGATGAATCCAGGAACATTCCCAAACTCATCCTCTAAAAACACAACATAGTGCAATTTCAATCTCACGATAGTCACTCACAAGGTTGAAAACCATAAACTCCATCATGCATAGCAGGGACTATCTACTATGACATCCCCACTGACGCCATCAGCGCCCAACAGCGGGTGTAGACCTTAGTATAAAAATATGCTCTCACACATACAAATCCACACACCCACACATACTTGAGCATCCATTTATACAAAGTCTTCGTACTTAGTTTCTGTCGGCACTCCGGAGGTGAAGGGCAGACTGAGCCATGATGAAGGCTAGCAATCAAAAGGTAGTCCAACAAGTCATAAATAGGGAATGTTATTCTAAGAACTATTAGATTCCTTTGATACTAAAATCCAGTAACGTTTGCATGTGTTTGTATACACGATCAAGTGCAAGGTCAGGGTTGCATGCTCCGGGTAAACACACAATCTATCCAACACAGAGGACACAAAACTCGGAAGAGGAGGGCAAGAGGAAGGAGGGAGGGGCTGTGGTAAAAGAAAAACTTATGCCAAAGGAGCGAAGATGAATCAACCCAACCATTCAGTAACACAGGAACAGAAATGTTGTTTTACATCGTCATGTTAATTGGCACCAGCCCCCTTTGTTCAATTTGTGTAACAGCATCAAGCTGAAGCGTTACTACCACATAAACAGCCCCTTTAAATAAGGAGAAGAATACATCCTGATTTTTGCATTCATAAGACGAGGCTTAGAGGGCAGCATCTGCTGAGTTGAGGTTCTCCAAAATTTGGGATTTAACATCAGAAGGCAACATAGCCCTCGGGCCTTTTTTCGAGTAAAACTCTCCTAGAATCCTGAATGCGCTTTCCAAAGCCTTGTAAGACTCCTAATGTACAAAAAGAAGATAGATCAGGATACAGGGTGCAGCTGTGATCTCAATCCAAGAAATCAAACCCTTTGAGACCACAGACGGACCACAACACATAGAAGACCTTAGTCCGTGAGTATCATAAAGACGTTGGATGGTTTTGATTCAAACCTCTGATGCTACCAGCTCTTGCCCCCGCCAGTCCTGCAGATAGTTGCGAATCGCCTCCTTTGCAGAATCAGCAGACCTTCGGATATTGCTTTCATTGGTGGATTCCTCCTGAAAGGATTCCTTTAAGCTTTTCACAACCTCCCTAGCACTCTTCACGTAACCTTTGGGCAGCAATTTTCCGGACTTGGTCTTTTCATTTGGATCAAAGAGAGAAAGAATTCCATCCAGAACACCTCCGGATTTACTGTCATATTCCTTGTCTACTTCATCTGCAGTTGCTGGCTGCGTTCCCAAGATCCCATCTCCCAACATCAGCCTTGCAGAGAGCAAGCTCACTCCAAGCAACCTTCGACGGGAAAGCTTGTCGAGGCTCTGAGAAAACAACGCCTGTCCAAGCTGTGGGTAAACAAATCTAATGCTTCTCTGGTGCGCTTCTTCGCTCTGAGCGGCACGTCCTTCTGCTCTGCTAAGCGGAGGTAGATGCATTAAGAAACATGGGAACAATAGGTGAGCAAGCAAGTGATGCAAAATCCTAGATACGTGAAAAGAATATATGCTGGAAGAAAGGACTGACCGTGCAGTGGAGGGCGCGGCTGGCAAGTGAAGGACGTTGTACAAGGTAACGCCATAGCCAACGCTCGCATGATGAACCAACCCAAAAGGAGCGTTCCAATTAAGAGGATGCTCAAGGGAAGGGTCTATGGGTTCATGAGTCTCCTAAAACATCAACTCTACATCTATTTAAACCTCAAAAGTTGACATTTAAACGCTAAACTAAATCAAATATTTCACATGGACTAAATGATTTTCTTTTAGATGCTTTGGGTCTATAGAAATTTACAAATGTGTGCTTCGCCTTGTGTTGCTTTATTCTTTGGAATGTCAACAAGACACCTACAAATACAATTTGGGAATGTGTTAGCAGTTAGTTACTTTCAGGAGCTAAAGTTGAAAGCGCTTGCTGCCTTTTTTTTTAAGGCTTCCACTTTAGGAAACAATCTGATAAAATTAGAATGATGCCCCTATGCATGAATCATATGCACAAATCGAGAAAGGTTTTTTTTTTAATGCATACGTGACGTATAGGGAGAGGTGGCACACTTCCTCTCCGGTTATTTATAAACTGAGAGAGTGTGCCCGTCTCTCATCAACTTTTGTTTTCAATTTTGCTTCTGGCTCTGGCTTCAATTCTGCTTTCTACTCAGCTCTCTATATAGCGCTATGTAATCAAAGGCATGGAAAGGAAAGTTTACCTTTGATGAGCTGGTCGTACACTCATGTTGTCGATAATGGTGCTATTTAACTAAAGACTTGCATAGGAAGGCAAGCACCTTCAAATCATCATCACATAACATATGATGGCATGGAATCCTTTTTTATATGCCTCTCTCTCACACACACACAAAGATGCACATACACATGTACATGAATTTTATAATGGCATAGTTGGTGGCTCTCTCTATCACTAACTTTACATTAAGGCTCACACGTATAATAAACATGGAAGGCCTTTAGAAACATGGAAGCCCTTTAGAATCGCTTGGCATAGTTTAAACAAAATAATATAATCAATGTAGCCCAGGGAGATGAGCGATGATTTCAATCCTGCATTAGAAGAAGACAATGAAGAGACTCAATAACAAAGGAAAGAGTTTCACAATTTATTGGAACACCCAGTTTGAACAACACCTATCGGAAGTAACACTAAAACCTCACGACTGTGGTAGCCCTCTATCTTTCCAAGATTGTTTCTTGATAGTCCCACATGTAGATAGTTATGTCCTCATCCAATAAGGATCAACAAATAGGCTCATTAATAATGGAAAAGAATTCAATGTGTTCGTTTGTGTTAGTGGACTACTTTCAACCTACGAAGCTCTCTAATTCCAACCAAGTTCTTCATCTACGGTTGTTGATTTCCAAACGAAGCTTTTCATATGGTCATCTTCCTCCCTAGTCAAGCTTTCACGTCAAGATAAGTGCAAGTGGAAGTATGCTATGCAATCAGAGATGAGTTCACTCATGAAGAATAAGACTTGGGACTTGGTTTCTTTGCCACATGAAAAGAAAGCATTGCCATGTAAATGGGTCTACAAGATGAAGATCACAGGTGATGATGTGCCTAAGTACTTGTAGTAGTAGAGGATATGGAGCTTATGCAGATAGATGTCAAGACAACTTTCTTGCATAGGGATCTGCATGAGGAAATTTACATGGTACAGCCGAAAGGCTTTGAAGAAAAGGGCAAAGCACATTTGGATTGCAAGCTAAAAAAGAGTCTCTATGGCCGTAAGCAAGCACCAAGAGAATGGTACCAGAAGTTTGATGATTTTATTCCGTCCCATGGTTTTAGAAGAAGTGAGATTGATCACTTCCTCTACACTAAAAGGGCTAATGAGAATAGCTTGATACTCCTAGCACTTTATGTGGATGATATGCTATTGGCTAGCAAGAGCACTTATGAGCCAGATGCATTGAAGGGCAAGTTGAATCAAGCCTTTGACATGAAGGACTTGGGACCTGCAGGTCATATTCTTAGTATGCACATCACGAATGATCGGAGTAGGAAACTTTGGCTTTGATAGAAGGAGTATGTTACAAAAGTATTGGAGTGTTTCAATGTGGAGGCGGGGAAGGCAGTAAGTACTGCATTGCCTCCATATTTGAAACTGAGTCAGGCAAATAGTCCCAAATCAGATGAGGAGAGGGCCATGATGGCCAAGGTTCCTTATGCATCAGCGGTTGGGAGTCTTATGTATGCTATGATAGCTACTAGACCGAACATTGCATTTGCAATGGGAGTTGTTAGCCGGTATATGGCTAATCCAAGAAGAGGCATTGGGAGGCAGTTAAATGCATTATGAGATACATGAAGGGTACAAAGGAGATGTGCATCTACTTTGGCAAAAGAGAGATGCATGTACTTGGGTGCACAGATTCAAACTATACAAGGCATGTGGATAGCAAGAGATCCACTTCTGGTTATGTGTTTACCTTTGCAGGTGGTGCAATGTTGTGGATGTCTTGTGTGCAGAAGTGCATTACTTTGTGTACCACAGAGGCCGAGTATGTTATAGCCACAAATGGTTGTAAGGAGGCTATATGGTTTGTTCAGCTAGTGGGAGACTTGGGGATTCATACAGGTGTACCGACATTGCATAGTGATTCCATGAGTGCTATTGAGCTAGCACGAAATTTGGTCTTTCATGCAAAGACCAAACACATTGAGGTCAGATACCATTTCATCAGGGAGGTACTTGAAGACAAGCGCATAGGGCTTATCAAGGTTCATATAGATGATAACCTCGTCGATATGCTGATGAAGAGTCTACCTAGCCAGTGGTTTGAGTATTGTCGTGTATTAATGGGCATTGGATAGTATGCTTACTGATTGTTCTTCCTTAAATGCACATGGGTGGGTTAAAGGCCACTGTACCTTAACCCCAATTAAGTACAATACTCAAACACATGTATAAATGAATGACAAAGAAGATTAGGGTGTTTTGCACCCACCAAAACTTTTGTGGCTCTCTCTTTTGGCTCTCCCTCTCTCTCACCCTCTTCCATTGTTGATCTCTCTCTCTCTCTCTCTCTCTCGCCCTTGCCTGCTTTGCCCATCTAGCTTCTGGATCCCTGAGACGATAGCCCCTCTTTCCACTTTCACCATAACCCTGAAAGATGCATTTCCTAGACATAGGATCTAGCTTCTTCTGAAACTCTTTTGGCACATGTGCATATGCCTCACACCCAAATATACGCAAATGAGAGTAAGAGGGCTTTTTGTCACTCCATGTCTCTTCAGGAATACCACCATCCAAACTCTTACTAGGTGATCTATTCATCACATGTACTGCAGTCTTCATTTCCTCAGCCCAAAAACCACCAGAAAGACTTGCATTTGAAAAGCACACATTGCAACCTTTCATGAATGGTGTGGGCTGTCTATTCTGCAACTGGATTTTGCTCTGGAGTACGAGGGGACATGAGCTCCCTCTTGATCCCACATGTATCACAAAAATGTTGAAAGTCATGAGAGAGATACTCTCCACCCTTGTCATTCCGTAGGCATTTAAGTGTTCTACCTGACTGATTTTCAACCAAAGCCACTCGTTTTTGAAATATTTGAAACACATCGCTGTTCTGAGCTATAGCATAAGCCCATACTTTCCTAGTTGCATCATCAATGAATGTCACATAGTATTTAGCCCCGCCTAATGACCGTAGGCATGGGACTACATACATATGAATGCACCAGATCAAGCTTTTCAAGTTCTTTTTTTTCCCTTCTTTTATGGGCTGATTTAGTCTGCTTCCCATAGAGACAATGCTCACAAAATTTAAAGTTAGGAAAACTCAAATGCTATACATAACCCAAATGGCATAAGAGTTTCATTCCATTCTGGCTCATGTGCCCCAACTGGCAATGCCACAAAGAAGTACCTGGCTGCTCGGTTATTGCAACAACATGATTAGATAGCCCTGATACATGTAAGATATGCAATGTCCCACACTTGGCACCTCTTGCCAAAACCATATAGCCCTTCTAAATTTTCCAACTCTGAAAGCCAAAGGGGGTCTAAAAACCAGCATCATCTAGACCCACTGAAATGAGACTCGTGGTCAACTTAGGCACATGTCTCACATTTTTCAAAACAAATCTAGACCCATTTTCAAAAGAAAACTTTATGTCACCTGCTCCCACTATGTGACATGCACAGTTATTTCCAAGATGCACACAACCTATCTTTCCACTGTCATAAGTAGAGAACCAATCCCTATGGGGTTACCAAAATCCAAAATCAAATCCTGGGAATATGCATCATGTGAAGTGGTAAGCAACTCTACAGGTAGACTAGACATGAAGAGAATGTCATTGTCAGTATTATCGGTGACTGTATTGATCTCCTCGATCTTCACTTTTCCTTTGTCCTCACTTGGACTCTCTTCCTTCTTATTTGAACCTCACTTGTCCTCACTTACTTCTTTCTTGGGACTTTCCATTGAACTGTGATCTACCCCTTTGCACATTTAAGGGTACATCCTGCTTGTTGCCATCCATAGACTTCAGTACTCCACCAAGTGCAGAGTTACTGACATCTATACGGAAGGTATTTTCTTGAGGATGTCAATGAACACAAAAGGAATATTGCCTTAGTCTGTGCATCAAAATTCAGCTTCTGAGCCTAAAGCTGGCTAAAACTAATATTGACTTCGTTCAAGTGAGAAGCAATGGAGACCCCTTCATTCATCTGTAGCTCAAACAACCTCTTCATGAAGTGAACTTTATTAGATGTAGTTTCCTTCTCATAGGTGGCAAACAATTTGTTCCACAAATGTTTTGTAGTCTATACTCATTTACTACTATGAAATAAACTGACTCTGCAAGATGAAGTCTAATAGCAAACTTTGCTAATGCATCCAACTCATTCCAATCATCCTCAAACATATCAACAGGCTTAGCTACAATCCCTGCCAAGGGTCTAATCTACTTCTTTTGAATAAGCACATCCCTTATCTGTTCTTTCCACAAAGAAAAGCTTGTCCCATCAAACTCTTTAATGCTGAAAAACTCCTTTTCAAACATGGAAGAGGATGCCATGATGCAAATAAAGCAAAATCTAAAATGCTAGTGCCTGCAAGAAAGAAGCGGACCAAATACCAGGTGCACCCAAATGTTTATGCCAAAATGGAAGGTAATATCACCAAACCTCAAAGTATGAAAGCATCAAAATGCATCTGACTCGTGCATATACTATGCATCCATATGACAAAATCTGGCCCAAAAGAAAATGTCAACCTGCAATGACAAAACAATGGCAAACCCCAATAAGAGCCAAATGCCTCGAGCATAAACACTATCCAATGGCATATGCATCAATATTGTCTCATCCAAGAGAGCATAGAACTATCCGTTCATCAACTGAAATGTGTCAAAGCTGTCTCTAAGCATAAAATAGCATCAATGTGCTAAACATCCATCAATAAAGCATCCCACAAGGCAACCTCGGCCTATCAGCACATCCAACAAGGATCGCAAAGCATCCAAATGGCCTATAAAGAATCCACTACAACCCAATGCAAACCATGAATGAGCACACACGGCTCATACTACAACCAGAGTGATCTGCATAAGGTATGTCCCAAAAATCATGATCTCATGGTAATGACCACCCTCACTACTGAAAAATAGAACCTGTGATGCCTCAAAACATGGGCATCACTACATAATTAGACTCACTAACAAAATTTGAAAATCTCTCTTCTGCTGGAGCTCCGAAATCCCAACTGATGAATGGGAAACGTGGAGTCAATCCTTGCAATTAGCGTGTGCCATGTAGGAATGAGCTGCTTCAAGAAAACAGCATGAATGCCAATAGTTTTCCATAATGATGTATGTCTATAGAACACTGTTCGTGCACACTCAGAGATGCAACTCCAATTTTTTGTGGATCTAACTGTCGAAATGTACTTTTGGTGAAGCACAAGTCCTATGTACTTACTACTTACAGAGTCTGATGAGTTTACAAATGAAGGCATTTGTTATTCTCAATTGGTCACGCACTCTAAGCTACATCTTCTTGGATCTACATAGTCCATACAATGTGGGCATTGAATCCCATGTCAACCATCAGATGGTCTCTTCTTGTAAAACAAATGATCTACAAGCTGATTTGTAATTTAATGTTCAGGCCTCACCACCCAAAGCTTGGTTTTTTAAGGGACAGTACTAAGTAAGTAATAAAAGCTACAATTGTAGGTGGCAAAGCTCATTAGTTTCATTACATTGTTTCAAGCAGTTTGGCTACAAGCATGAAGGGAGTGAGTAGCTGTTAACAGCCACAGCCATGGAGCACAGTGATGGCGGATCCGGTGATATGGTTTTTGAGCCGCAAGTGGCTTAACACCAAGCTGGCCCAATGGGGTTTGAGCTGCAAATGGATCAATATTGACCTAGTCCTACGGGTTTTGAGCCTCAAATGGCTTACGACAAAGGTAGGCGCCAAGATCATCCAAATTGGCAAGGATAACACAAGAGCCATTTGGATCCCGTATATGGATAACACAAGAGCCATTTGAAGACAAGAGGAGGTTGAGAAAATGCCTTGGCGCCATATGAGCCCCAATGGTTGTAACAAAAGAAAGACAAGAGAGAGTGGTATAAGGAAAAGGGTTGGCCCTCCCTTCAAAAGGTGACTTGTATAAAAGGCCAAATGGTTGACTTTGGTCCTCATTGTTGTATGCACAAGTTTGGAATACAAGCTCCCTCTTCTTTTTCAAGAGTGTCTTTGGGTGTTCTCTTGTTTCCCTTGTAGTGCCTTTGTGTTTGCCACTCCATCCCCTTTCATTCTCCCCTTACCCTATCTCCTCACCCATCTCCCCCTCTCCCTCTCTTCTCCCCTCTCCCCCTTCCCTCTTTCTCTCAAGGATACACATTGCAACAATCAGGGAGTTGCTTGAGTGACACTTGTGGATGGCTCGTGCTTTGCATTTCTCTCACAAGGAGTAGCTTGGAGTGGAGGCTCCATCGGCATTCCTTCAAGATCCCCACCATGACACATGAGTCACCGTTGAGACTACACATCTTTGGCATCGTTGTCAGGGAGTTCAAGGTATGCTTTTGCATTACACTTGCCTTCTCTTGTCATTTACCAATTGCTCATTGTTTCAAGCTTAACTTGGAGCTTTGATAGTGGAGTTATAAGAGTGGTACTAAGTGAAGAAGTGTGTCTTTGGATGGAAAAATATGAAACTGTCATTTTGTTGTTGGAAAACATTTTTCATCAGGTGAATTTGTTTTTTATGTTTTTTAGTGTTTTGAAATGATAGGAAGATAGTTTAGAGGATTTCTAAGGTGTGTGTGATAGCAAACTCCAACGAAAACACCCAAAAATGAAGATTGAAGCTCAAATTCTAAGTGGCTTTTGAGTGTTGATAGTCCCACATGTAGAAATCTCTCATTTGTGGACCAAAAGTTTTTGCTTTTTGTTTTCTTTGCTTCGTGTAGGTAGTTTAGGTAGTGTAGAGCACCCACAAACACTCAAAGCTGCTGGAACAAAAACTCAAAAGTCACCAAAAATCATCAACCAAAGGTCGGCAAAACTCGTGTTCTCAAACAGCTCCTATCCCCATGGGTCATCACCTTAGTGCTATCCCCCCACGACCCATTGCCTTAGCACTATCCCTATGGTCAAACATGCATTGGCCCATTTTCTTAGCCCTATCCCCATGACCTGACAACTATCCACCATCTAACCCACCGCCTTAATTAATACATGTTAGAATCTGCTATCCCACTAGTTTGACAGGCAACGCGTGGCCTTGAGCCTATGCCCATGACCCATTGGCGATTGTTGCTTGCATATTCCCGCTGTTGTAATGGTGCACACATTAACATTCGTCTTGTTGCATAATATATTGTCATGAAGTTACTGATACTTGGAATGTGAGTACCCAAAAACCTATGACTCCTTCAGGCAGTTATGCACATCGGTCCAATGTAAAAAAGCTTGCACCGTTCCAATGGGGAGATCCTTCCATGCATGCTTGGATCAATCCAAGGCAATGGCACGCAACTGGGCATAGCGGATGAAATGGATGCGGATGATCCTCAACTGTATGTCAAGATTTGAAGCTGCCACAGACCCCATTGCATCCCATATACAGTCGTTGTGTGAAGATTTTTGAAAACCCCAAACTCAACTTGTACGACGGTACAAAAAATGCCTTGGTGTCTTCTAGTAATGCAAATGGGACCTAATGGCCATGATGCTTTTCAATGGCCTTAAAATAACCTAGATTGATGACATGCAAAGTATCATGGCCATAGGGTCCCATTTGTCTGGTTAATAGTGAACATTTCCTTGTTTTTGCCCATGTGTCCTCTCTGATGGTACAAAAAAATTCCTTAGTGATCTTCTAGTCATATGTAAATGGGACATGATGGTGGCCACAATAGTTTTTAAGGCCTTAAACCCACCTAGAATAAGTCATGTGCAAAGTATCATGGCCATTGGGTCCCATTTGCATGGTCAATAGTTAACATTTCCTTGTTTTTGCCCATGCATCCTCTCTGATGGTTAGAAAAAATGCTTCACTGGTCTTCTAGTCATGAAAATTGGACTCAATGGTCACGATACTTTGCAAGAACCTTTAAAACACCTACATGACAAAATATGAAGAGGGGAGAGGAGAAGAGTGGAGATGAGGAGAGAGGGCACAGCTAGAGAGCACACCACAAATGACTAACTGTACACTAGATTTAGTTGAAAAAATAGAATATATGCAAACCCTTTTAGGGTTAGGGTTAGGGGATCTAACCCTTTCCTTTATAGCACTCTATAAGGTTAGTGCTTATGCACATATGATCACGTGATGGTGCTATGCACACATGATCACATGATGTTGAGCATAAACTCTCAACATCTTCCCTCAAGATCAACATCATGAAGTAGGCCTTCCCTCAAGATGATGATTCTGAGGAATCGAAGTTTCAAATATTTTTCTATCAACTGCGATAATTCTTTTGCCAAGCTCTCTTTCTCAACAAGCTCATTGGAGAGAGTCGCTTACTTAGCATTACATTCCATCACACCCCTTTAATGGGAATGTCCTTCCTTTGCGTCAAACCAAGAGCTAATCGGTGTTTCTCGAAAAGCTCTTTATCGAGTGGTTTGGTAAAGATGTCTGCAACATTTTCTTTGCTATCACAATGCTACAGTGTGATGTCACCAAGAGAGCCATTTGCTGTTTTGAAGATGGAGCGGCGCTTCATTGGAGAGGGTGTTGATTCATTCTTGATGTTGAGCCTGTGCCCAGTGGACGTGGGCGAGGCAATAGCAATCATTGAAGCATTGTCTTGGCTGTACTATGGAGCTGCAAGCTTGTAGATGGAGTTGCAGTAGAAGGTCCTTTCATTGAAGGTGCTAGAGTCCACAGATGCGTGGAGAAGTTACGTATGAAGCAGCCCGTGGATGGATAAGGTTTTGTGTTGCCCTACATATTGAGTCGAGGGAGCTGAAGCGTTTGTCGCAGTGTTTGATGAAGCCATAGTTGTAGAAGCTAGGAGGATTTGGAGTTACAAGAGCCTCACTTAGATTATGGTAGAGATTGAAGGCGTTGCTTGTGCATCAAGATAGGATTTGGCTCCTTATCTCACATAATTTCTCACACAAGAAGTCTCTCACTCGATTCTTTTTCTCTCAGAGACACTCTTGAACTCTCCCTATTTTCCTCTCAAAGCATCGGAAGTCTCTCTCTCTCTCTCACAATGGAATTCCTCTCAATCAACGGAAGTTTCTCTCTCTCAATTAGAAAACACTTTCTCAAGAATGAAATCTCTCAAGAACTCAAAGAAAGAATAATGGACGGAAATTTCCTCTCAATGACAGAAATTTCTCTCAATGGAAGTGAAGGGAAGGATCTCACAATCACTCAAGAGAACTCTCAATCTCACAATCTCTCTCACACTCTCAAGGATCACAATGCCTCAGCGGAAGGCAAGGGAGCTCTGATACCATGACAAAATATGAAGAGGGGAGAGGAGAAGAGTGGAGATGAGGAGAGAGGGCACAGCTAGAGAGCACACCACAAATGACTAACTGTACACTAGATTTAGTTGAAAAAATAGAATATATACAAACCCTTTTAGGGTTAGGGTTAGGGGATCTAACCCTTTCCTTTATAGCACTCTATAAGGTGAGTGCTATGCACATATGATCACATGATGGTGCTATGCACACATGATCACATGATGTTGAGCATGAACTCTCAACACTAGATTGAGTCATGTACAAAGTATAATGGCAATTGAGTTCCATTTTCATGGTCAAGAATGAACATTTTCTTGATTTTGCCCAAGCGTCCTCTCTGATGGTACATAAATAATCCTAATGCACTTGCTATAATGCTATGCTTTATGCATAAAACTATGTGAGTACATGTTTATAGAACCCCCATTAGTTCCATGCGGTATATTAAGAGTTTATTGGATTATAAAATCCTAAAAGTCTTGTTTATAGAGCAAGTTTTTTACACCTATTTTGAAGGGGAATTCAATTCTTATCTTGTAGCCATTCTTCTAATCTTTAATATACAAGGAACTTATGGAGCATCAGTAGACATAAGCATTACATCCCTCTTTCTATAAGAGTTTTGATGTAGTCTAAACCATAGTTTCATGCATGTACTTCCAAATTGTTGCTTCAAATTTGTTGAAAAGATCAATGTCCCAGGTTACTCCAAACACTAATTCCAAAAATAAATACATTTATTGACTCAAGAAAGGGTGCAAAGAAGATCCTGGCATAATTAGGAATGGATTACAAGTCAATTCATGCATGTCCCAATGATTGCATCATTTATAGAGGAACATACAAGTCTACACGATGTTCACAATCGGCCCATCTCAATACCGACAAGACATACAAGGAGACAAGATTTTGGGAAATTCATTGTGATATATGCCAATCCTAACACACATAGCACACTTGTTTCATTGTGGATCATTAGCTGGATTGGCATTCTTGCAATCACTCAATGGATGGAATATTAAGGATCCCTACAGATGGAAAGGATTGGAGACAGTAGAGAAGAATTGGGCTTGAGCCTCAACTTTTTTGTCTTGGCTTGGCTATGGATGGTGTTAATCCCTTTGCACATCACTCCACATCATGATCCACATGGTCAGTAGTAGTCACACTATACAATATTTCTCTTTGGATGACCGTAAAGAAGAGGCATTTTATGTTGGCACTAATTGTGCCCAGCAAGCAAAAGGTAAAAAACATGGATGTGTATCTATCCCCTTTGATTGATGAGTTGCAAATTTTATGAAATGGCATGGAGGTTTATGACATTTCAAAGTCTTTGGGTCAACGTCATTTTTGAGTGAAAGGAATTTTCATTTGGACCAAGCATGATTATCCTAGATTTCATGATTGCTCAGGTATCAAAATTTAAGTTTCTCTCTGATTCTCTTCTACCTCAGTGGTCTTTCACTTATGCAAGATGTAACTTTTGTGCTTGCAATTTAGTAGGTCTCCAAGTGGCCGGAAACTTTGCATGTCCAAATTGTGGAGACAGTTTTATAGTTGGCACTCAAAAGATCTTTCAAATGTGTTATATGAAAAGCACAAGTGGTTTCTTCCTATGGACCTAGATCCATATTTTGGGGATGTAGAACTAGAATTTATTCTTCCAGTCATGATATCCAGTGATTGGGATCCTTCTCTCTGATTCTCTTCTACCTCAGTGGTCTTTCACTTATGCAAGATGTAACTTCTGTCCTTGCAGTTTAGTAGGTCTCCAAGTGTCCGAAAACCTTGCATGTCCAAATTGTGGAGACAGTTTGTATAGTCGGCACTCAAAAGATCTTTCAAATGTGTTATATGAGAAGCACAGGCAGTTTCTTCCTATGGACCCATCCTGGAGTGGACTCATCCTAGAGTGGATCTATATTTTGGGGATGTAGAACTAGAATCTATTCTTCCAGTCATGACATCCAGTGATTAGGAGCAACTTTGGCATGATCTGAAATTCGAAATACCTCTACCTAGCATGCAACATCTCTCCATATTTTACACTCTTCTCTATTAGAGACAACACAAAGTCACACATCTGTTGGACCCAATGCATATATTCAAAAATGTGTTTAAACATTTGTGGAAACATATGATTGGGGATAGAGACACCCCAAACGTATGAAATAACTTGAAAGTTTTCAAAACCAAAGAGCCTTATGGTTAAGAAAAAACCATGTTAGAAAAGTGATTTTGCCAAAATGGCACTCTAGGTGTTGTGACAAAAGTTGAGCGTTATCATGACAGGTATGAAAACCCCAATTGTGTACATGCATAACTTAAAATGGTTCCTTTAATTATAATAGAAAATTGAGTGGTATAAAGTTTCATGATTGGCACAAAATGATTTAAGTAACATTACTTCCACTTCAATTCGATCCATTTTTGAACTCTTGTTTGAATTTGATTGATACAGCATTGTTTTTATAGTATGTACTTCCTATTGATTTGTGGGGATGTAGTACTAAAGATGCACTAGAGGCCATCAACAAGCTCAGTGTATTTGTAAGGTATTTCAAAGGGTCTACCAATGCATGTCTAATTTTTGTACACATTGCAAAAGCAAGTTCCATTGCTTACCAACATGTAAATATAGATGGATATCATCAAAATAGATCAAGAAATTAACCATTTTGTAAATGCTACTTCTTGTAGCCAAATCCATATGCTTGATTGAAAAGTCACTTCCAATGAGTATCATTGACATCAAATTGGATTTTCATGTGTATTTGGCAAATAAAGTGGCATATGCAGGCACTTTGCATAGTCGATGGATGTTTTTCTTGGAACCATTTACAAAGGTGTTGAAAGGTATGTAAGACTGGCACAAGAGTCAATGTTTTAAATTATGGATCTTTTTATACAACTCATGCCAGACATGCCTTTGGGATGATAGAAATGAACCACATGCTATAGGAGAGATTGGATAAGGGAAGGGAAAGTAGAAGAAAATGAGTATCGCTGTACAACACAAAATTGAATAGCTTTTGTCTTTACAATTGTGGATAAATAGAGAAATGTCTCAAACAACATGAAGAAGAAAGAGATAAAAGAGAGAAGGATAGAAAAGCTTGGAAAAGGACCAATAGAGGTAGAAGTATCCCTTGGAGTTATCACAAATGCCATCTAAATTTACCATTGATTGGTTAGAAGATGCTCTTGAAGCTGCTAGTCAAACAAGGGAGATTGTGATAGATAGGGAGGAGGAATATGCATGAGGCTATGGTCTAAAGAGATGTAATCATTTTGTCTTTGTTTACATTCATCTACAACCTTTTTGCATAAACTAATGAGAATCCATTACCTTTGTAGTATCATCCATTTAGTGCAATGTGGGCATATGGTAATCATTACCGAGTAGAGAAAATTCATGTAAGGAGCAACACATTTGATCAAGTCATCATGGCCACTTTTTTGCAAGAGAATAGAGCTAGTGCGAGGGATACAAATCTCATTGTAGGAAAAATATATTATGTTGAAACCATACAAGATACTTTGAAAGTGAATTTTAGGAAATTCCAAGTATTTATATTTGATGTGAAATGGTCCAAAGTAGTCTGCAAAGGTGCTCAAGTCAAGAAGGATCTAAGTGGGTTTTTTTCCACTGACTCAAAAGACAATTGGAATTACTTTAGTGACACATTTGTGCTACCCATGCACCTGCGGCCATGTAAGAATTTTCTTTTATAGATATCATTTTCCATTTGTGTAGTCTTAACAATGACTCACTTGTCATGGGGATCTTGAAGGAATGTCGTTGGAGACTCCACTCCAAGCTACTCCTTGTGAGAGTAATGTAAGGCACGAGCCATCCATCGCAAGTGTCACTCAGGCGGTTGTTGCAATGTGTTTCCACGAGAGAAGAGGGAAGGGGGAGAGGGGAGAAGGGAGGGGAGAAGGGAGGGAGAAGAAGGGAAGGGAAGGATGAAGGGGATGGAGTGGCAAACACAAAGTCACTACAAAGGAAACAAGAGAACACCCAAAAACACTCTTGGAAGAGAAGAGGGAGCTCGTATTCCAAACTTGTGCATACAACAATGAAGACCAAAGTCAACCACTTGGCCTTTTATACATGTCACCTTTTGAAGGGGGGGCAACCCTATTCCCTTTATACCACGCTCTTTCCTCTTTCTTTTACAACATCTTCGGCCCATATGGCTCCAAGGCACAATCCTAGCTCTACGGACTTGCCACTATACACCATCAAATGACATCACTAACTAGCGGTGGCATATTGTTAACTAATCAATTAACATGCCCCCCTTCTTGATCTCAATCCAATCCTCTGGATCATGCAAAGTTCGTGGTTGTTAATTAAGATCATGTAAACTAGTCTTTCTTGTGCACTTGGCTGAATCTTCTCTTACTACATTGCAGCAGAGGGATGAAGTGGATCCTTGTTATGGAATTGTTGTTGGAAGTATGGATGAGTGATTCTTCTAGAACTAGAACTATAGGGTTTGAGTGAGCCTAGTTGAGTACTTGTGACCATTCAAAGTAGGAAGAAGAAAAGAAAAAGGAAAATCTAAGGGGTAAGTTATTAGGAAAAAGGTATTAGTAGGGATTGATGTAAGATCCTAGTGGTGTTTGTGTTAGCAGAGTAAGTAAAGTGCATTCTCATTTTCCTCTTAAGTCCCATATTTGATTGGAGTGGGACTTCTAATGGATTCTCATCAAACTATCTCTTTGGCATGCCATGTTTGAACATCTAGAGTTGTGCATGGCATTTTGTCTTGCTTCTCTGCTTTGAAGTTCCTTTAAAATCCATTTTATGGATTATATTTCATTGAGGGCTTTGCTTGGAAGTAATTGAGCCCAATAAGTTTGTGGCATCATCTGGAGATTTATTTGTCTGAGTCATCTAATTGAGAGGAATATGATAATACACCATACAAACCCCTAAAATGAATACTAAGGTTGAAGAGGTTTATAGAAGGGGGATTCTAGGAAAGGCTTCTAAGTTAGAAGTGAAAGAAAAGAAAAATATAGAAAAGAGGATGAGTAGAAGTTAGATATTGAATGGTGATGTTAATAAAGGAATTTGAAAAAAGCTTTGAGGGTCACAAGAAACCCATCCAAACCCATATTGGTGTAATCACTTTCACCCTGTACTTGAAGGCATCCTCGAGAGCTGCTTGTGGAGAACCACTTGTAGTTCCATGTGTGAACTCAAATTCAAGACCCTGATGACTTAGGCATAAGTTAGTGCCATGTTCTATTTTGGCTCTACTGATGGGATTTGTTGTTGATGTTGATTGGTGTATTGACTTTTCATAGTGTTTGTAGCTTATCTTCCCAACCAAGGAGCCTTTGGGCTAATGTACTTGTGATTTGCTAAGTGTGCCATGATGAGGACCTGAAGAGGACTGACCACCTATTTTCACCTAGTTCTATTTTCACCTAGGACTTCCACATGTTATAAATTTATTGTTCTTTATGGACACACCTAGACTTAGCACTTGGAATTGAGTTCCTAGAGATTTTTGTTGATGAGAATTTGTCATATTGTTGGCAGCAACATTGCTTGAAGTTCTTTGACATCCTTGATTGCAACAACAGGTTCTTGTGTAGCTACTCCATTTTTAGGAGCAGGTTCTTGTGGATCTACTATTGGCATTGTTGTTGTCAGTGTTGCACCATTGAACATTGTGATCTCCCACATGTACCACTTCTATGATACTCGTTGTAATAAAGTGATATATGTTCTATGTATCAAATGTGAGTAGGATCGCAATGTCCGTGAGATATTTTGCTTTTGTTGAGTCCAAGTTTCATATGAGAAAGTTGCAAGTGAAAATAATTCATCATTCTCATTGGAACGTTCTTGTGTGACTTCCATGGTCTTTGGCATGGTTAGTGTGACACGTGTAGTTGTCACAAAGCTTGATGCTGAATTTTGTACTGAGAAAGGTTCTTGTTAGCTCCCAAAGTAGATTCCCTTTTTTTCATGTCAGGTTCTTGTCTTACTGTCTCTTTTTTGGAGACATGTTCTTGTGTAACTACTGACAGGAGGTAGAGGATGATCTTTGTGTATGATCCTCTTGTAGTGGTGATTTTCCCTTGTCTTTGTGAGCAAGTTCTTGTGTTTCTACCTTTTCCAAGGTAGGTTCTTGTGGTTTTTCTCTCCAATATTTGCCTTGATTTTTCATAATGGATAGGCCCGAAGTTATTGTTTGCCTCTCATTTGTTGAGGATGAAGATTTTAGAGGGTTGGGCCTCCATTCCTTCTTTTTCTCTTTATTTAGCATCTTGTCATTGCTACTAGAAGATGATGGAGGTACTCTTGTTGCACTAAGTACCTTGGGTACCCAAATATAAGTGTTTCCAAGGTAATATCCCAAGGCCTCTAGTAGTCTTATGGGAACCCAACGGTATTGTGCCTTCCTTTTTGGATGGTGTCATTTGGTCCTTTAATGTCGAGGTTTGTTGTTTATGTAATGGGGTGGCTTTTGATGTCGAAGTTTTTTTGGAACCCAAATATATGACTCACCTTCAAAGTACCCTTTGTGAAGAGAGTGGGAGAGAAGGAAGGAGTCTCACTTGCAGCTTTCTCACATACACAATGGGGGAATATACACAAAGGTGGAGGCTGAAAACAATTTTCCTCTTCTTAATTGTGAAAGCCAAAAGAACTCTAAGTATAAAAGAATAGGTGAACCCTATATGTGCGTCTCAAACCAAACTCAGCTAACTAAGGTGGCATACTAACTGAGCCACTAACTAGAGTACATAAAGATAGCTGTCATCCAACTATTATTCATGGGCGGTGTACCAACCGCATCTGCAGCTAATAAGTCGGTGACATAAATGCACAACGGTCATCAATAAAACCTCCTAGAACCTTCTCCTGCACATAGTGATAATGCACCTCAATCTGCTTTGTTCTAGCATGATAAACTAGGTTATTTGCCAGGTGTATACTGCTCATGTTGTCACAATAAATGACGTCTCCCATCTGTAGACTGATGCATATCATAAAGTAGCTTATGCAACCAACTTGCCTCACCTACAGACATTGCTGCACCCCTATACTTAGCCTCTACTGTGCTCGACAAGGAATTTGTAGGATGTTTCTAACTACTCCAAGAGATTGCAGCACTCCCAAAAGAGAACACATATCCATTGGTAGATCATCTATCAGAAATACTACCAGCCCAATCAACATTAGTGTATCCATGCAACTGTATCTAAACCCCAATCTCATAAAATAGTCCATACTGCAATGTGGACTTCACATACCTTAGTATGCGTCTAGCTGCATCCAAATGTGGTTTCGTTAGTGCCTGCACAAACTGACTTACCAAACCAACAACATAGCTCAAATCTAGCCTGGTAATAGTCATATAAATCAAAATTCCTACTATGCGTCTGTACATAGTAGGATCTTCTAGAAGATCACTTGTATCTGCGCTCAACTTCACATTCTGCTCCAAAGGAACTGAAATAGGCTTACAGCCTGTCATCCCATATTTGGACAGCATGTCCAATCCATATTGCCTCTGCAAGATCCATATCCCATTTGTGGATCTAATCACCTTAATGCCCAAGAAGCAACACATCTCTCCCAAATCCTTCATCTCAAACTTCTCCTTCAATAGCATTTTCACATGAAGGATCTCTTCATCACTATCACCTGTGATGATCAAATCATGAACATAAATGACAAGCAGCATAATGCCTTTCTCTGTTTTTTTCACATAAAGTGAGAAATCTGCCTTGGAAATCTGAAAGCCAATAGTGACAAGATACTATCCTATCTTGTTAGACCATGCTCTGGGTGCTTTCTTCAAGCCATACAAGGCTTTCTTTAACTTGCAAACAAGAACATCATGAACATAACCTGGTGACTGCTCCATATAGACCTCTTCTTGCAAATCACCATGCAAGAAAGCATTCTTTACATCCATCTGATGTAAAGACCATCCCTTTGATGCAGCCATAGCAATGACTACTCTTATGGTTGCCATCCTTTGGATTCATCTCGCCTCAAGTGACATTCTAGTAGTATCATGATTAAGGTCAGGTGATGGCTCGCTTTGGCCTGTTGGATTCAACTCACCCCAACCAAGAGAGGAAAAGAGAGAGAGGGCAAGAGAGAGAGGAATATGTGTGATGCTTATTTATGCTTTCTTATATGTGTTTGCATATATGATGTCTATCACTTGGGGCTAGATGATGAATTGCTTTAGCCAATTGGATTCATCTCACCTCAAATGACATTCTATTAGGTAGTACCATGATCAAGGCTAGTGCTTCAGCTGGTTGGATTCACCTCACTTTGGTCTACTATCATATATTCATATATATTGTACATAGATGTCAATAGAGCTGATTATTGTCCGGATGATAGCTCGCTTTGGCCGACTGGATTCATCTCGACACGAACTTCCCAATGATGACTAGATTCATCTTGACGACGACTTTCCAACGAGCTCAAGATGTGTGATCACACAATGGTGATCTAGATCATCTTGGTTCATTAAATTGTAATTGTTGTTATATGTTTTCCTATTTCATCTTTTATAGCCTATCCTCCTTCGATAGCATGATAGGGTTTCTTGGACCAATTTGTATGAGCCGTGCTAATGCTTGTAGGGTCCATGTTATAATTATCTATTAGAAATGCATGTTATCATGTGTGCATAGATATCAAATTATTGACTCTGTGCCAACATGAACTTATGTAGAAAGAGAATGTGATACAACTTTGTGTTACAACTTTCTGATACAACTTTATGATACGACTTTGTGTTACAACTTCTACATACAACTTCTACATGTAGAAAGAGAATGTGTTACAACTTTGTGTTACAACTTTGTGATACAACTTTGTGATACAACTGTGTTACAACTTCTACATGTAGAGAGAGAATGTGTTACAACTTTGTGTTACAACTCTGTGATACAACTTTGTGATACAACATTGTGTTATAACTTCTACATGCAGAAAGAGAATGTGATACAACTTTGTGTTACAACTTTGTGATACAAATTTGTGTTACAACTTTGTGTTAGATGTCGAGAGACAAGCTCTCCAACTTGTATAAATGCCCCATAATGGAATGAAGCCCATACTCTTTGGGGCATTGTATTGATTCTACTTTGGTATTCTAAGCATTTGTCTCAAGTGTCCATGCTTCCTTGCACTCCACGTCCAAAAATCATGTCCTAACCTTGCAACTCCTCCCCTCTCCTCCTACCTTGCAACCCACCCTCTCCCTCTCCTCCTCCCTCCTCCTCCCTCCTCCTCCTCCCTCCTCTCTCTTCTTTCCCCCATGCTCTTACACCTTCTTCCTCTCCCACTCTTATGCTCTCCTAAAAACTTTGTTCCTCAACCCTTAAAACTCCATGATCTATGAGGGAGATGAGTTCTCCACCATGTACTCTACCTTGAAGCTTGGAACCTCCTTCTAAACCTTGGAACCTCCTTCTAAACCTTGGAACTCCTTCTAAACCCTGGAACCTCCTTCTGAACCTTGGATCCTCCTTCTATCCCTGGACTCCTTCTAAACCTTGGACTTCCTTCTAAACCCTAGACTTCCTTCTAAATCCTGGAACATCCTTCTGAACCTTGGATCCTCCTTCTACCCTTGGACTCCTTCTAAACCCTGGACCTCCTTCTAAACCTTGGAACCACCTTCTGAAACCTGGAACCTCCTTCTGAACCCTGGAACCTCCTTCTAAACCCTAGAACCTCCTTCTAACCCTAGAACCTCCTTCTAACCCTTAAACTCCTCCTAAACCCTACAACCCCCAATGAGGCAAAAGACTTCATTACCTCAATAAAGATGATTTATGTTCCTTTTACACATGCATGCACTTTGTTTGCTTACCACACTTAAGCCTATGTCTCTCACCAGAACACGACTTGAGGTCCTAAGCTACACATATACTACAACCGACAATCCCAATATATTTGTAGGTGACAGAAAGCCTTAGAACCCTGCATACTGAGAGTACCCAACTCTTCCTTTAAAAGCAGTAGGAAAGAGCCAACATTTGGCACCACTGTCGGGGAGAATAGCATCACAAGTAGTGAGTAAACATATGTAGGTATGTGTAAAAAACAAACTACTTCAAACTTTTATGAACATAACACTTAAGGACAAGGAGAGTAAATTTTTTTTTCCATTTCTAGCCAAACATATCAACCCCAAGCATCAACCTTGGGTTACTACCTTAAGAATTTTTCTTTATTTCTTAAATAGAAGCCACATGATATACAATCAGGCTAGGTAGTGGACACGAATACGTAGAGCTTGCAATTTTGATCATTTTACCTTTTTTTGGAAAAGCAAACCGAGCTCTCCGTAAAGAGTTATGGCTCAAGAAGAGTTTAGGGTTAAACCGAGGTTAAACCCTAAACCTAAAATCAAATCCTATAAAAACCAACTCCACCCCCCTCATTCTTCATCTTTCACTTTTTCCTCCATTCTCTTCTTCATCCCGAGCCCCACGCAAGACATTCCTCCCTCTCCATCGACCACCACCTTACTCCCATCCTCACATTGTAAGTGACTTCGAGCACATCTCACAACCATATCCTAGCCATCCACCCATCGTCCATTGTTCACAACAATCCCGTTACATCGAGAAAGTCTTGGAGAGTGTTCAGGTGACCACTTCTCCCTCCTTTTCGATTTTCGTTCGTCAAGTTTTTTGCTCTCTTTTTTTCCCCCCCTCCCATCTCCACCACCCCTCCCCCTCCCCCCTCCATTTCCACCTCCCCCTCCCCCCTCCCCCCTCCATTTCCACCTCCCCCTCCCCCCTCCATTTCCACCTCCACCTCCCCCTCCCCCCTCCATTTCCACCTCCCCCTCCCCCCTCCATCTCCACCACCACCTCCCCCTCCCCCCTCCATCTCCACCACCCCCTCCCCCCTGGCCCCTTCATCTCCACCTCCCCCTCGGCCCTCCCCCTCCATCTCCACCACCACCTCCCCCTCCCCCCTCCATCTCCACCACCCCCTCCCCCCTCCCCCTCCATCTCCACCACCACCACCACCTCCCCCTCCCCCCTCCATCTCCCCCTCCCCCTCCCCCCTCCATCTCCACCTCCCCCTCCCCCATCCCCCTCCATCTCCACCACCACCTCCCCCTCCCCCCTCCATCTCTAGCACCCCCTCCCCCCTCCCCCTCCATCTCCACCTCCACCTCCCCCTCCCCCTCCCCCTCCCCCTCCCCCCTCCACATCCACCTCCCCCTCCACCCTCCCTCTCCATCTCCATCTCCATCTCCACCTCTCCCTCCCCCTCCCCCCTCCATCTCCACCTCCCCCTCCCCCTCCCCCCTCCATCTCCCCCTCCTCCTCCCCTTCCCCCTCTATCTCCCCCTCCCCCTCCCCCCTCCATCTCCCCCTCCCCCTCCCCCTCCCCCCTCCATCTTCACCACCCCCCTCCCACACCACCACCTCCCCCTTTCACTCTCTCTCTTTCTTTCTCTCTCTATCTGTCACCCTTTCTCTCTCTATCTCTCTCTTTCCCTCCCCCCCCCCTCTCTCTCTCTCTCTCTCTCTCTCTCTCTCTCTCCCTCTCTATTTTTCTCTCTCTCACTCTCTCTCACTCTCCTTATCTCTCTCTACCTTTCTCTTTCTCTCTCTCTATCTCCCTCTCTCTCTCTCTCTCTCTCTCTCTCTCTCTCTCTCTCTCTCTCTTTTTCCCCCACCCCCCCCCTCTCTCTCTCTCTCTCTCTCTCCCCCTCCCCCTCGCCGGCTGCTCCCTCTTCTAAACTCACACAACCTACCTCCTAATTAAGCAAGGGCCTAAGGGCTGTTGCTGCCACAGGCGAGCGCCCATAGGGCGGTGCGATGCCCACCCTACCAGCGGTGAGCTTGCCAGCGATGGTGACCACCCGCCCCACCCCCCCACACCACCCGCCCCCTGCCCCCCAACTCTCACCCGCCCTCGTACCCCCTCTCTGCCCGCCCCACCTCCTCCGCCCTGCCCCGCCCCCTCTCCCCCCACCCCCCGTGCCACTCGCCCCACCTCCTCCGCCCACAGCCTTGCCCCCCACCTCTCACCTGCCCCTGCACCCCCTCTCCACCTGCCCCACCTCCCCCGCCCACCGCCCTGCACCCTTCCCTCTCACCCTCGCCCCCGATCCCGCCCCCTCTCCCCTCTACCCTCCCCCCTGCTCAAAAAACCCCCCCTTTCCCCCGTGTCACCGTCAAGGAAACCCCCCCCCCCACACAGTGAAAAAAAAAAACCCTAACCTGCATCTAACCTAAGGTTAGTTACTAACTCCGGTTAGGTTAGTTGGTTAGCCTAGTTTAGGTTAGGTTAGTTGGTTAACCCTATGTTAGTTAGCCTAGGTTAAGTTAGGTTACTTAGATTGGGTTAGGTTCATTAACCTAGGCTAGTTAGTCTAACTCAGTTCGATTAGGATAACCTAGGTTAGTTAGAAGAAACCTAGGCTAGGTTAGTTTTGACCTTGGTTCGGTTAGTTTTAACCTTAGCTAGGTTAGATTAACTGTTAGTTAGTCACACTAACTAGGTTAGTTGTACTAACTGTGGTCAGTTTAACATTAACTAGGTTAGGTTAGACTAACTGTTAGGCATCTAACTAGACAAATAGGTTAGTTAACCTAACTGGATTAACTTAGTTCCAACCCCTCAGTTGGAATTCAAGTCCATTCACACCACCTTTAGGACCGCCCCAAGGCTAATTTTACCCCTACTTTAACCTATCATAACTCATCCATGTTTGGGACCCAAACTGAACCCCGTTTGAACCCAGACTTCACACACAAAACACCATGCTACAAGGTATTTTTCTAGCCCATCGCATACCATTTCAGCATCCCTAGCACTCGTTCATTTGTGCCCCTGTGTGGGCCTCATTTCACACAAATTCGATCATATCTTCACACCGTGACCTCCAATTAACGATCCGTCTGCACCGGCACATTTCCCTACACACGTAGGACAATCTTAGGCACATTATTAACATGACGGTCCCTACACAAATTAACACCACTCTAACCTTGCCAACAACACTATATCCACACCCGCACTTGTGGCAGAGACATCCTTGGCAAATCTCGCACAATCTGCATGCAGCTATGTTCCGGCCAATGCCTTTGACTCCAATGCTCACCACATTAACATATAACTCCTCTGCAACACCCGCCCCCACCACTCCTCTACCCCGAATCCCCCCCTAAGATTCAACCCCTCCCTTTAACTCCTCCATGCCCCAACATGGCTGGACGCCATCATGACCATGATGGGGATATCGAGCTTGATGCAGAGGCTGACAACTTCTTCCATCAAAGAAATAACAACACTCAAGGCCGATGCCCCTTGGGAAAACTGGAACTTCCCAAATATAATGGCAGGGGAGACCCAGCCCGCTTCCTCCAGCATTTTGATGCCGCATGTCAAGCAGGTGGTGATCAATCCCATGAAACCAAGGTGGTTGGTTTCCAATGGCCTTAACTGATGAAGCGTCAAAATGGTACCTAGACCTTCTCGTGGAAGAACGTGCCACATGGGACCTACTTCAAACCGAATTCAAACGACGCTGTCAAATGGAGAGGCTACAAGATGATCCCGCTCTCCAACTCAGCAAAATCAAACAAGGTCGGGGAGAGGATGTACGCACATACCTAGAAAAGTTGAAGAGATTGATTGCCAAATGTGACCCACGCCCAGATGCAAAGTACCTCACAGCATGGTTCATAGCAGGTCTAAGAAAGAAAATCCGTAAGGATATGAAAAAGATAAGCAGCTATGAAACATTCAGTGCTGCTCATGCGTGCTGCTCATGCGGCAGCCATTGACATCGAGGATGGCATGACAGACTCAGACACTAGCAGTGATGATGGCAGATCAAATACACGAGATAAGTGCTCGAAAAAGGGTAAATCAAAGGACACTGCCACAACATCAAATGAAGATCACCTAGAGGCCATGACCTTGAATCTAAAAGAAGATATGATGCAGGCCATGGATCAAAAACTCCACTTGTCTCAGCCACCAACTCAAACATATCCACGGAGAGAAAATGTCTAGTGTCCACACTGCTTGGCAAATCATACAGCAAATGAATGCCCAGTCCTAAAAACCACGATCACTGCACAAGCAAATCCACTGCCAAGGTTGTGGTGCCATATCTGCATCATCGGCGGCCATGATGAGAATAGTTGCATCTTCAACATGCACAACAATCCGCCTCGACCTCCATAATACCAAGCGGCACCCATACCAGTATACAGGTGACCGGCACTTGCACAAGCACCACTAGTTCCGAGGCTAAATCCTTTTCCCGTTCGGACACAAGTCCCACAACTGCTCAGAAATCCGAATCCACGACCATATCCAAGAGCACCAAATCCAGCTTCTCAGGTAGTTCCAATACATCAATTACAAGCCGAGGAAGTAGACTCGTTGTTTGAGTATAAAGCAGAGTACCCAGTGTACTATGTAGAAGGTGTAGAGGGTCTAATATCAGCTTATGCAAATCAAGTACGACCCAACACATTTCGAGCACCAATTAAGTGCTATGGTTGTGGAGAAACTCACTGGATCGCAGAGTGTCCTCATCGTGGTAGCCCAACTACTTTTCAACCACTCTGCAAAGATTGTGGCATAAGCCATGCCTATATGGATTATCCCATAAAAAATAAGATCCCAGAACAAACAGAGGTTAAGCCTGATGTCCCCATTGTCATCATTGGGGTGGACCATCAAAGTTTGGGTCCGGCAAGTGTAAAGTCACAACCTATCAATGTAATTACACGCCAACAGAAAGAGGCCACCAAGGACCCTAACATTCCAATCCAACCAAAGCGACTTTTGAAAAAGAAAGCACAAATGCCTCCACCTCCGCCAAGCAATGAGCAACCGAGCTCATCCACATCAACTCCCGAGCCTCAAATCAAAGAAGCTCCATACCCGAATGCAGAGGTGGAGAAGGTACTTCAGCAATGGGTCAAAAATGAACAAGCTCAATTTCAGGCTGAGAAATAAGCTCAAGACCCAATCCATGACTTGGCCCCATAAAGTATTGATACTATACTCGAGCCTTTGTTCCAACAACAGACTCCACAACAGCATGTACCGCCACGTCAACTTGAAGGAGCCGTACTCTCTAGCATCCTGAGTTGCCCTATATCAATTCCCATTGGAATCCTCTTAGGGAATTGTCCCAATCTTTGGGAGAGTTTCAAAGGATGGATTGAACTTGCAAATCCCCTCCACCTATGAACGACATTGAAGATATCCCTGTGCAGATGGGTGAGAGAGATGACATACGCAACATTACTATGCCTTTGATCCACAAGGCATATAATGAAGTCCAAGCCATAATGGATGGTAGAGCATGTGTCAATGCCCTATCAAAGGAGCTCTACAAAGAATGGGGTCTCCCACCGATGCAAAGAGCTAATTTCAACATACGCCTTGCCGATGATTCATGGGCTAAGCCCTTAGGAATAGTGAATGGCGTGTCCACAAAGATTGCAAGAGTCTACTTTTCCCTTCAATTCACAATCTTGGATCTCCCCAAAAAATCCTATCAAATATTATTCGGACATCCTTGGTTACGGGAAGCATCAGTCCTCCATGACTGGGGAACTGATAGACTGACAATCTAGAATCGAGACACTGCAGTCAGGGTGAATGTGGGGACAGGAGCTATTAAACCAATTGTTCCTAGAGCGTTGGATGACACATCTTCAATGACAAAATCTCAAGCAAATCAGCTCCCTTGCAATAGCATGCCATAGTAGGTGACTCACAAAGCAATGTCAATAACTGGATACAAACATTGGCAACCATCGACAACTGCCATTCATTAGACCCCATCTTCTCACAGATAGATGCTAATGTGCTACAGGTAGATCCTCCACTCCAACATGAAGAATCACTTGATCTAGAGATGCCATTCTTTATGGCTGACCTCGAGTGGGATAATGAACCTGAAGAAGGTACCAATACCAATGATGGCTCAGACTTTCCTTGGGACCTTGAAATAGAGGCTGTGAATGCTGAAATTGAAGATCAAATCTTTGATAATGACGTAGCCATTCTGCATGCTTTAATGGCAGTCGAGCTCCCAAAAGTTGAACCTCCACAGTTAAATAACAACAGAAGATCCCGCAAGAAAGGCTGAAGGAGGAAATCATAGAAAAGCCAAGGCCGAGCACTTCAATGAATTCGAACGAGTCCAATCAAGGATCGTCGAATTGTACCTTGCAAAGTCAACTCCCTCAAAATCAGAACCACCGCCTCTTAAATGGTCCTCTGAGGGACTGGAAGGAGTCTGTGCAGCACATGAACCCTTACTTGGAAACACCTTACCAGTGGAAAAGTTACCCCACAGCTCCCAATGTAAGAAGTTTTGGAAATATAAGCCACATGTGCGGATGAAGCTCAATCAAGCGACTTCAAAAAAAGAAAGAAAAGAAGAGCCTAACAAATTAATAAATGCAACTATGCCACCCAATACACATGACACATGTCAGGCTAGTTCAACCCCATCAGAGGCCGATCTTCGAGAAGTACTTCAAGAATTATACAAGTGGTAGTGCGCCAATAGCAATGCCAAGACCACTTAGAGAATCTGAAGTTCAAGAAACCGATAACATTGGAGAAACTCCAATCTATGAGGGACCGGCAAAAACACACACAATAAACCTCGCCCTTGAAGGGGAGGAAGAAAAATTGGTTTTCATTGGGAAACAGCTTCATCAAGAAGATGAAACCAAACTCAAAGAACTCCTAATGGAATACCATGACTGCCTAGCATGGTAATACAAAGAGATGAAAGGAATTTCACCAGAAGTGGCAGTACACACAATACCTATAAGGGAAGGTGCTCACCCTAAGGTATGTGGACCTTATCGCACAAATCCTAAATATGGCACCATGGTTTATGACGAGCTAAAAAAACTCGTAGATGCCGGATTCATCTACGAGATAGAGCACACTGATTGGGTTTCACCCATTGTCATTGTAACTAAACGCAACAACAAGCTCAGAATATGCGTAGACTTAAAAAATGTGAGTGCCGCCACAATTAGGGATCACTATCCCCTACCCTTAACAAAAACAGTGTTGGAAAAGGTGGCAGGATCCGAAATATATAGCTTCTTGGATGGCTTTAGTGGTGATAACCAAGTGCAAATTGCTCCTCAAGACCAATCCAAAACAACATTTGCTACAGAATGGGGTATTTTTGCATATCGAGTCATGCCATTCGGGCTTTGTACTGCCCCGCGGCCACATTCCAGCATGTCATGTTCACAGATTTCAAGTCATTTTTGAATAAGTTTTTACAGGTGTTCTTGGATGATTTATGCATCCATTCAAACAAACAGGACCACTTTAAATGTCTTGAAGAAGTACTAATCAAATGTAGGGAGTATGGCATCTCCCTAAATCCAACAAAATGCCAGTTCATGGTCACCCATGGAGTTGTTTTGGGACACATCGTCTCTCAACATGGGATTGCAACTGACATGGACAAAATAAAAATCATCATGGAATTGCCTCCTCCTACAAATTCCAAGGTGTACAGGTCTTTATGGGACATGCTGGCTATTATAGAAGATTTATATTGTGGTATGCCATGATAGCTAGACCATTGTACACATTGCTTTGAGCTTTTAAAGTGGCGCCTAATCACAGCACCCATCCTTATATCTCCCAATTGGGCTATTGATTTTCATGTACATACTAATGGATCCAAGTGTGCAATTGGGAGTGTGCTTTGTCAACCTGGTGAACATAAGAAAGATTACCCCTTCTACTTCGCCAGTCGACAACTCAATGATGCAGAGATCAACTATACAACCACAGAAAGAGAAGCCCTAGCAATGGTGTATAGTGTAAAGAAATTTTGGCACTATCTACTGGCAAATGATTTGTTCTTCTACACTAACCATCAAGCATTGCTTTATCTTGTGAACCGTCCATGTACCACAGGAAGAATAACCAAATGGCTCCTCTTGCTGCAAGAATTCAACTTCAAAATTGTGGTCCGCAAAGGTGCCCAACACTACATTGCCGATCACATGTCTCGAGTCAAGACAGGAGAAGAAGCCACTAGAGTAGAAGACGACTTACTAGATGCCACACTATTTCAAATAGATGCTGTTCCAGAATGGTGTGGAGATATCATTGGGTACTTGATGGCAGGAAGGCCACCCCTTGACATGAAAGCAGTCGATGCTAGAAAATTGATTCTAAAAGCTGCACCCTATCAACTCATTGCAAGACAACTGTACAAGATGGGCAAGGACCAGATATTAAGAAGATGTGTAATGCCTCATGAGATCATGCCAATCTTGAGTGAAGTCCATGAAGGCATTGCAGGAGGACACTTCCAAGGGAAAGCCACAGCAACAAAAATTCTCCTTGGAGGCTACTGGTGGCCAACACTGTGGGCAGATGCCTATGAATATGTAAAAGGCTGTGATGTATGCCAACGGACTATTAAACCACAACACAAAGACTTCAATCCCCTACTAACACCAATTGTTGCACAAAAACCATTTGAAAAATGGGGGATTGACTATGTGGATCCCATACATCCAGCAGCAAAAGGAACACAGGCACGCTACATCATTGTGGCCACTGATTACTTTACAAAATGGGCTGAAGCTAAAAGTAGTCAGAAAGGCAAATGCCAGAAGCACAGCAAGATTCTTATATGAAAATGTGATCGCCCGATTCGAATGTCCCATTGAAATTGTGTCAAATAGAGGCACACATTTTGTCGATGGGGTAATCCAAGAACTCTTGTCTAGCTTCATGGTAATCCATAGAAAAAGCACACCGTACTACCCCCAAGGGAATGGACTCGCAGAATCCACCAACAAAATCATATGCATTATCCTCACCAAGGTAGTAGAACCATAGCGTTCTGATTAGGCAAAGAAATCGAATGCGGCCTTATGGGCATACAGAACCACATTCAAGGTCAGTACAGGGAACACACCTTTTCAATTGGTGTATGGCCTTGAAGCTATGGTCCCACTCGAATTTGTAATACCAAGTCTATGCATCGCAGTACAGGAATGCATGGGTGACCATGAATCCTTGAAAGAAACGCTCTATCAGTTGGAGAAGCATATAGAGACAAGACTAGTCACCTACCATGCCATGACAACATAAAAATGCAGAAGAAAGGCATGGTTTGATAGAAATCTAAAAGCTAAAGACATCAAGGAAGGCGACGCAGTCCTGCTATACAATGCCAAAGTACATAAGGGAAAACTGAAGTATCTAGGTCAAGGACCCTACCAAGTACGAAATATGAATCCCATCAGAGCTGTGCTACTAGAAACATTGGATGGAGTCCAATTCAACACATTAGTAAACAGGAGCCGACTGAAGCGCTACTACGTCAACACGCAAGCCATCCCCGACAAAAATGAAGATTTGGGAAACCAAGTCTTCCTTAGTTAGGATTAGATTGTATCACGAGCACTCACTAGCATATGCACATTTTTGCACATATAATTTCCACTAGATTGTTACACGCACACTCACTGGCATATGCACATTTTTGCACATGTAGGAAGACCTAATCGATTTCATATTACGGATGTTTGAGTCTTAGTTTCCCTATTAAATCCCACAAATAAGCATATAGTTAGGCACATCACATGACTCACACAATTTTGCATAGGCACATGATAGATTGAATCAAGGATAATCTCACACACTTTCATTCCATACTCTCAGAGCATGCAATGAATTCACAAGCAGTACAGGAAGCTATGCCAAAGCTCAAGATGAAATTGGCAAAAGAGTATACAGCCTCCGCAACGAGACCCCCGCCAAACATCACAGCCATCTCCTATATGCAAAAATATCAAACTTGCATACTAATTATCTACAAGCTCAATGATATGGGTGCAATCGCATCCAACATGTATGCAAGATAGCAAGAAATGCTAGCCTCAACAATGAGACCCCCACCAAACCTCTTCTCAAGAAGATTCGATGGCAGAGTCCGCAACCTTAGCAATGAGATCCCCTCTGAAATTCATAGCCATCTACCCCTCCTTAAGAGGAGATAAGCGTCTTGACTACAGACTACAAATTATATGGTGCAAAAGCATTATAGCAGGAATGACTCGCATGACACAAGCTAAACAGCCACTAGATTATGCACATGGCATCCCAACTTTGAAATCAAAATAAGCCATAACCTGAGGACAGGTAATAAAATGGATCCGAGAGTATGTTGACTCTGTGCCAACATGAACTTATGTAGAAAGAGAATGTGATACAACTTTGTGTTACAACTTTCTGTTACAACTTTGTGATACAACTTTGTGATACAACTTTGTGTTACAACTTTGTGTTACAACTTCTACATACAACATCTACATGTAGAAAGAGAATGTGTTACAACTTTGTGATACAACTTTGCGTTACAACTTTGTGTTACAACTTCTACATGTAGAGAGAGAATGTGTTACAATTTTGTGTTACAACTTTGTGATACAACTTTGTGATACAACTTTGTGTTACAACTTCTACATGTAGAAAGAGAATGTGATACAACTTTGTGTTACAACTTTGTGTTACAACTTTGTGATACAACTTTGTGTTACAACTTTGTGTTACATGCAGAGAGAGAAGCTCTCCAACTTGTATAAATACCCCATAATGGAATGAAGCCCACACTCTTTGGGGCATTGTGTTGAGTCTACTTTGGTATTCCAAGCATTTGTCTCAAGTGTCCATGCTTCCTTGCACTCCACGTCCAATCATGTCCTAACCTTGCAACTCCTCCTCCGCTCTCCTCCAACCTTGCAACCCACCCTCTCCCTCTCTTCCTCCCTCCTCCTCCTCCCTCCTCTTCCTCCTCCTCTTTCCTCCTCCTCCTCCTCCTCCCTCCTCCTTGTCCTCCTCCTCTCTCCTTCTCCTCCCTCCTCCTCCTCCCTCCTCTCTCTTCTTTCCCCCATGCTCTTACACCTTCTTCCTCTCCCACTCCTATGCTCTCTGTTCCTCAACCCTTAAAACTCCATGATCTATGAGGGAGATGAGTTCTCCACCATGTACTCTACCTTGAACCTTGGAACCTCCTTCTAAACCCTGGAACGTTTTTCTAAACCCTGGAACTCCTTCTAAACCCTAGAACCTCCTTCTCAACCTTGGATCTGTTAGAGTTAGCTCAAATGTCCACCTCTCATGTAACCCACCAATATTTTGTGTACCCAATGTTGTAAGGCCCCCATATGAGGAGAAGCCATGATGGGTATCAGATATTGGGAGGGATCCCCAGTTTAGACACTGGAAGGGGTCTTAGAGTAGACCAGATGGTTATGAGACGGCTTAGGAGCCAAGAGTAGATACCCGTCTGCAAAAAGGGGGGGTTCGAGGGGGCGATAGCCCCCCCGATAGCAGGGGGTTCGGGGGGCGCAGGCCCCCGGTGGGGGTCTGGGGGCAAAGCCCCCAGCGGCAGGGTCCGGGGGCTGCCGGTCCAGGCCCGACGGTATGACCTATGCGCGATCCTTCATCTGCCTGCCGGCATGTTTTCTGAAGGGTCGGTTGGTCTTCTAGGCCGACTGTCTATTAGGCCGACTGCCTATTACAGGGCCGATCGTCAACCACTTACACTATATAAGTGGCCACCCCCTATCATCAGATCACCAGTTCTTCACGCTCATAGTCCTCCATCCACCAGCATCTGTCTAGATCACCATCGAAGCTCTGTCTGTAGAGCGCACGGGTGGACAGCCAACCATCAGTTGTATCAGCAGTTTGGTATATCAGAATTTTGTATTCTCTCCAGCTTTCCATCGTGTACTTGCGTTTTGTTGTTATCTTCCGCTGCGTACTATTTTCTTACATGGTATCAGAGCTCAGGCTATCTGAGTAACGACTTTATTGCAAGTTCAACGAGCTTTGTTAGCAAAGGCTACTAGGAGTGATGGCTGCACCAACCCCGTTGCGAATTCGTCCACGTGCCTTCAATGAAGGCAAGCTCGATGGGACGAATTATACTTTGTGGAAATCAAGATCAGCGCGATCTTGGATTCATATGAGCTTCTGGATACTGTTCTGGGATTGGATCCAGAACCGGTTGGATCACCGAATCCAAACAACCCCAACGTCATAATGCCACCGAATGCAGATCTTCTTCGGGCATGGAAACGAAGGAACGCAGATGCACTCTGCGCTCTTGTTACCAGTTCAAGTGATTCTGTTTTGACTCTGATTCAGCATACAGACAAGGCAAGTGAGGCTTGGAACATACTGAAAGGTCAGTATGAAACGCGGAATCAGACCAGAATTCAAAATCTGGAGAATATGCTTGCTGCAGAGAGGTGCTCTGATGGAGAATCAGCTGAGACATTGATCACACGGATCAAGAATCTACGTGATCAGATGGCGACGGTTGGGATTACAAAGACCAGCGAAGAGTTGGCCAGAAGGTGCATTCGGATCCTTCCACAAAAGTACGATGCGTTGGTCACGACACTCAACACGCAGGTAAGAAATCCACCCCTCACTTTTGAAGAGTTCAGCGCGATGCTTCTAGAGGAGGAGATGCGAATGAAGACCCGCGATGGCGGAAGTGATGCAGCATTCTCAACCACATCCAAAGGGAAGGGTGGAGAGAAGAAGAATGGTAAGAAGAAGAAGTTTTCAGGTAAGTGCCACTACTGCAACAAAAGCGGTCACATGATCAAGGATTGCAGAAAGAAGCAGCAGGACGAAAAGAATGGCACTACACAGTCTTCTTCGAAAGGCAAGGAATCTGCCAACACAGTTGAAACTGAGTTGGAGCTATGGGTTGCAATTGAAGAAATATGCTCCTCAATAGAAGTTTCAACAACGAATGATTCGTGGCTCCTTGATAGTGGAGCGTCCCGTCACATGACCAGAAAGAAGGACTGGTATAGCTCTTTCAAGCCTCTACAAGAGCCCATGAACGTGACGGTCGGTAATAATGCAAAATGCCCTGTGGAAGGTACAGGTACTATCTCTCTTTCCATTCAAGAGGGTGAAACTAAAGAGCTTTCTGATGTATTACTAGTTCCTCAGCTAAAGAAGAACTTGCTTTCGGTTGCTGCGATAATTGATCGCAACTTGGAGGTGTGTTTCAAGAGGACCGGAGCAGAAATCCTTAATGCAGCGGGCAAGGTGGTCGGCAAGGCAGTAAGGAAGAACAATCTCTACGAGCTGACGGCACTAACAGTCTCTTCAGGAGTGGGCATCAATAAGGTATGGCATGAAAGATTTGGTCATCTTAGTTATCCTATTCTTTTGGAAATGCAGAAAACAGGGATGGTTGCACACTTGCCTGCACTCTCAAAGGTGCAGGAACCTTGTGAAGCTTGTATGATGGGCAAGCAACAAAGGAAGGCTTTTCCACATGAGAGCGGCTATCGGGCAAAGGCTCCTCTACAATTGGTTCATGCTGATCTCAGTGGGAAAGCTCCGACTCAAGCTTTGGGGGGATGTAACTACTATATGCTTATCGTCGACGACTACAGTAGATACATGTGGGTGTATTTTCTACGAGATAAGACTGAAGCTCTTGGAAAATTCAAACAGTGGCAAAAGATGGTGGAAAACGGAAGCGGGCTGAAGGTAAAGAAGCTTCGCACGGATCGAGGAGGAGAGTTCCTGTCAAAAGAGTTCGACACATACTTGCACGAGAATGGCATTAAGCGCCAACTCACGACTGCACATACTCCGCAACAAAATGGTGTTGTAGAGCATCGCAATCGTACTGTCATGGAGATGGCATGATGCATGGCACTAGGTAAAGGACTGCCTAAGTCTTTTTGGGCTGAGGCAGTCAATACAGCAGTCTACATCCTCAATCAAAGCTTCACAAAGGCCTTGACGGGCAAAACACCTTTGGAGGCTTACTCAGGTAAAAAGCCTTCCGCTTCTCATTTCAGAACATTTGGATGTGAGTGCTTTGTTCATGTTCCAGATAGCACCAGAAAGAAATTAGATCCAAAGAGCAGAAAGTGTATCTTCATGGGCTATAGCCCGGAGTCAAAGGCGTACCGGCTATATGATCCAGAGGCAAAGAAGATCGTGGTCAGTCGTGATGTGGTGTTTTGGGAACAGCCACATACAGTGGAGGAGGAGGTATGCCCTTCCACTTTATCATCAGCCGTAAAAGTAACTCACCTTGTGCCCGTATCTAAAGCAGAGTTGCAGAATGAGGAGGAGTACTTCGAGGAACAGACTCCACCAACACCACAACATGCCTTGGCTCCACAAGGTAAGCCACTTCCAAAGTGGGCAAGGCAGCTCTTTGATGAGAAGAATCCGGTTCCAGACTTGGCAGAGTCATCTGCAGATGGACTTCGACGATCAAAGAGGATAGAGGAGCAGAAAAGGGCTTCTGAAGACATAGTCAATATGGCCTTGATGGCTGAGATTATGAAAGTTCAAGAGCCTACGAATTTGGATGAGGCAATGGACGATCCAAATTGGAAAGCTGCCATGCAAGAGGAGTATGACAGCATCATGAAGAATCAGACTTGGGACTTGGTTGATCGTCCAGTAAAAAGGAAGATCATTGGTACCAAATGGGTATGGAAGGCCAAGTACAAATCTGATGGATCTTTGGAAAAGTACAAGGCTAGGCTTGTTGCACAAGGATACTCTCAAGTTGAAGGCTTTGATTTTGAGGATTCCTTTGCTCCTACAGCAAGGATGACAACTATTCGGGTGGTACTTGCCTTGGCTGCTCATAAGCAGTGGCTGGTGTTTCAAATGGATGTGAAATCTGCGTTCTTGAATGGACATCTCAAGGAGGAGGTCTATTATGTGTTCCAGCCACCAGGATTTGAGGTGCCCAATTCAGAGAACAAGGTTTGCAGACTAAAGAAGGCATTGTACAGGCTGAAACAGGCCCCAAGGGCATGGTACCAACGGATTGATAGCTTTCTCATATCTATTGGTTTCTCAAAAAGTGCTTCTGATGCTAACCTGTATGTTTGTAAGCAGGATGGCAAGTATGTGGTAATAGTCCTTTACGTGGATGACTTGATCATCACAGGAGATCATGAGAAGATGCTGCAACAGTTGAGGGAGTCGTTGAGTTCCGAGTTTGAGATGACAGATTTGGGGCTCATGCACTTTTGCCTCGGCATTGAGGTTTGGCAAAAACCTGGCAGGATTTTCATCTCTCAGCAGAGATATGCTCGCGAGATCTTGAAGGCATTCGATATGACCGAGTGTAAGGACGTGGTCTCTCCCATGGAGGTGAATGGTAAGCTCTCAGTGGAGGATGCATCACCACTTGTCGACATCAAGGAGTATAGGAAACTTGTGGGGAGTCTCATTTTTCTGTGCAACACTAGACCTGATATCAGCTTTGCAGTTGGTGTACTTAGTAGGTTCTCAAATCAACCTCGAGAGAACCATTGGAAAGCAGGGATGCGTGTGCTAAAGTACGTGAAAGGTACACTGGAGTATGGCATTACCTACAGAGCAGGGAAGACCTTGGCAGGTTACTGTGACTTAGATTGGGCGGGAGATTGTGATTCTAGAAAGTCAGTTTCTGGATATTGTTTCTCACTTGGTTCAGGAGTGTTCTCTTGGATTAGCAAGAAGCAACCAACAGTGGCACTATCTTCGACGGAAGCTGAGTACAAGGTAGCATGCATTGCTGCTTGTGAAGCAGTTTGGCTAAGGAGGATCCTGCAAGACATAGGAGTTCCAATCGAAGATGCGACGGTTCTAAAATGCGACAATCAGAGTTGCATGGCCATTGCAAAGAATCCTGTGTTCCATGCTCGTACAAAGCACATAGAGATCCAGTATCACTACGTACGAGAGCTCATCGAGGATGGAGTCATAGAGCTGGAGTATTGTCCCACAGAGGACAATTGCGCAGACATCTTCACGAAGGCTCTTGGGAGTGATTTATTGTTGCGGCATCTACATCGACGCGGCATTGGTCCGAACACGTAGTTCATCTTCGGGTGAACATTGAGGGGGGGTGTTAGAGTTAGCTCAAATGTCCACCTCTCATGTAACCCACCAATATTCTGTGTACCCAATGTTGTAAGGCCCCCATATGAGGAGAAGCCATGATGGGTATCAGATATTGGGAGGGATCCCCAGTTTAGACACTGGAAGGGGTCTTAGAGTAGACTAGATGGTTATGAGACGGCTTAGGAGCCAAGAGTAGATACCCGTCTGCAAAAAGGGGGGGTTCGGGGGGGCGATAGCCCCCCTGATAGCAAGGGGTCCGGGGGGCACAGGCCCCCGGTGGGGGTCTGGGGGCAAAGCCCCCAGCGGCAGGGTCCGGGGGCTGCCGGTCTAGGCCCGACGGTATGACCTATGCGCGATCCTTCATCTGCCCGCCGGCATGTTTTCTGAAGGGTCGGCTGGTCTTCCAGGCCGACTGTCTATTAGGCCGACTGCCTATTACAGGGCCGATCGTCAACCACTTACACTATATAAGTGGCTACCCCCTATCATCAGATCACCAGTTCTTCACGCTCATAGTCCTCCATCCAGCATCTGTCTAGATCACCATCGAAGCTCTGTCTGTAGAGCGCACGGGTGGACAGCCAACCATCAGTTGTATCAGCAGTTTGGTATATCAGAATTTTTGTATTCTCTCCAGCTTCTTTCCATCGTGTACTTGCATTTTGTTGTTATCTTCCGCTGCGTACTATTTTCTTACAGGATCCTCCTTCTACCCCTGGACTCCTTCTAAACCTTGGACCTCCTTCTAAACCCTGGACCTCCTTCTGAACCCTAGAACCTCCTTCTGAACCCTGGAGCCTCCTTTTGAATCCTGGAACCTCCTTCTGAACCCTGGAACCTCCTTCTAACCCTGGAACCTCCTTCTAACCCTTAAACTCCTCCTAAACCCTACAACCCCCAATGAAGGTGAAAGCCTTCATTACCTCAACAAAGATGATTGACATTCCTTTTACACATGCATGCACTTTGTTTTCTTACCACACTTAAGCCTACGTCTCTCACCGGAACATGACTCGAGGTCCTAAGCTACACATATACTACAACTGACAATCCCAATATATCTATAGGTGACAAAAAGCCTCGGAACCCTGCATACTGAGAGAACCCAGCTCTTCCTATGAAAGTAGTAGGAAAGAGCCAACACAAATTTATTTCTTGACTTTTTGCTTTTGTTTTTGTAAATGATTGTTGAGTGTTAATGTAATGCATTATGATTGGGCCTAGACATGTGAATTACTTAATTGATGTGCATTGGTTTTTGTATGTGCATGTCGTCGTGGTAGTAGAACCTCACGAGTGCTTACATAATGATTGTTGTGTGAATTAGATCTATACCTCTGCTTTCCTCATGGCAACCACCCCTTCAAAGAGAGAGAGAGACACTTGGAGATTCAAGTTGCAACACCTTGTTTGTAGGGTGTGCATTCAACGTATTATTACATTGAGTGAGGAGAAAATAAGAGAGATTTTGCATACCAAGTCTAAGTTGGATGAAATGCATCAATGCATACTTGCTCAATTTGACTGTAGATGTATGAGGCATAGAGAGGTGGAGCTGGACAAAGGAGAAAGATGTTGTACTAAACTTCCTACCTAGAGTGTTGGGTGATATAATTGTTCAATGGGAAATGGTAAAGCAGTCAAAGCCCTTGACAGATGCAGCATCGTTGAAGCTGGATAGGTGGCTTGTAGAATGGAAAGAATCCCAGGTTGCCATTCATAGGAAAAACCAAAAGGAGAAAGGTGCAGTGGTCAGTAGACTATCGAAAGTCACCATGCAATATTATACCCAAATCGCTAGTGGTTCCTCAAAAAGAGTAGACACGAGAAGTCAAGAATGGTAAGGCACAAATAGACTTGTGCATGAAGTTTGCTAACATGTGCTCTACAATGGTACCCTTCCCACTAGTTGCATTGACAATTCTTGAGGAATTGGGTGGGGGAGTGGAAGGAAAAGTGTATCGGTTTAAGATAGAGGGTGTGCCTGGTTTCAGGCCAACCCTATCTTACGCTGGCAAGAAGTTGAGGCACGATACTACACATGCACATAAATAGTTGAAGATAGAGCTAGCAATGATGATAATGCATAGGGCCGTGTGTCGTGCAATTGGTTACACACATTAGCGATCTTTGGTTAATCGGTCCATACTTTGATGGAGGTAGTATTCATGACATGATCATGAGCCTACCTTCCATGTATCATCATTATCCAAATTGGGTAAGGCAAGGCAACCCCCACGAGCAACCTCGCAATGCGTGGCATGATACATGGAGTCAGATGCAAGCACACCTATTCTATAAGAATGCTTTAGCCATTTGTGTAGATATTGCTAGTGCAGTGCATGAGTGGGGGTTCAGACACACTGATTTGAATGTGAGGAACTATGTGCTGGATTTCACACCAGATGGAAAATTTGTTGGGGTAAGTATGATCAAGGGCGTACTGTATGGTGCATATGTGCATCTAGGGGAGTCACATGTGTGTTTGTGTGTGTGTGTTGTAAAGGCACATCAAGTGCTATGATGTGTCTAGTGTGTGACCTAAGTGATGATGTAAGACAAAGGGAATCCCACTAATGTAGGGATTGATTCCCACTGATGTAGGGACTAATGGCCACTATGTAGGGAAGGTATTACCTTCTCCCCCTTTTCTATAAGAGAGAGTCTTCTCTCTCACAATCATAATAGAGATTTCATTGTGCTCTCACACCTCTTGCAAGATGCATCTATTCTATCCTATGGGATCTTACAATTGGTATCAGAGCTCTAGGTTCTAGATCTACTAGCCTAGTCTAGCATTAGATGCTATATCTCTAGCATAAACTACAAGTTTCTTCATCTTCTCCATTTTCCTCCTTCTTCCCAAATCTTTGAGAGCTCTGTTGTCTGCCTACAAATGACCATTGCCCAAACCCTTTGAGATGCAAACTCATCTTGTATGGGCAAACTTCCAGCTGCAAGCACTTGGTGAAATTTTGATTGTATGTGAAATGCCAACACTCACACTCTCTGATGAAATTTCATGCAATGCCGCCTCTGTGCTTATCCTTCTGTCAATTCCTCTGAGCCCGAGCTGCATGACACTGAAGGAAACCTGTAGTTGAAATCTGAGCTCATTTGGACAAGGAATGGAGGAGAAACAGCAAAAAAACCAGTCGACTTTCAAGCTACTGGCTATGGCGACATGACACAGAATTTCGCCTCTCTTCCTTAGTGGCTCTTGTCTAGTATATGAGCTTTGTTTCTACCTAGAAAGCCCTTTTTTCTTTGCTTTGAAGAGTGAGATACAAGCCCTCCAAATTCAAGCCTCTGTTTTGGATAGTTTTGACAAGGTTGTGAGTTTGATGCTACATTAGATGCTACTTTAGCATTTCTGATGTTTTAAAGTGTTGAATAGCTTCAATACAACTATGGCTATAGCTTTTATTTAAGTTGCTACACCAGGATTTGCTTGGAATTCTTTCTTTTAGCCACCTCTATGAAGCATGCAAGCAAAAACATCATTTCCATTATGTCTTGTAGTATGGAATTTGGTTGCAAGCCTTTGCTATTCTAAATGCTTGTATTTTGAAGCTCTTCAACTCTTTCTAGCCTTGTAAGAGAGTAGATTCTACCCATTCTGGGTTAGACCCTCTCATGGCTACCATCTTGAATATGGATAAGTTCAATGGTAAAGGCTTTCACACATGGCAGATGAAGGTTAAGTTTGCATTAATGAGCGAAAACATCTAGGGGCTTGTTAAACCGGCTTCAACTTCTTCTTCAACAGCTTCTAATGATGGAGAATCCTCAGCTCCGACACACCTGACAAGAGATCTTGCTAGAGAGGAGAAAGCCTATGGCATCATTGCTCTTACCTTAGGAGATGACTATATTCATCACATCTCTGACTTAGAGTCTCCTTCAGAAGCTTGGCAAAAGCTTGACATTATTTTTGGTGCTAGCTCTCACATCTCAAAATTGTCACTTAAGATTGCTTGAAGATGGTTAGTGGCACTCCTCTGGCTGCCCATGTCAATCTTATGTGGAGTCTCATGACTCAACTTGCCTCTATCAACTCTCCAATCACTACAGATGATGCTGCAATGATAGTGTTGCTCAAAAGTATGCCTGAAGATTATGATCATGTTGTTACCACTTTGAAAAATCTTCCTAATTCTAATCTTGAAGGTCTTATTTCTTCTCTTCAAGAAGAAGAAAGGCACATGGAACTCCGGAGAGGCAATGGCACAGCATACCAGAGAGGCAACGACAAAGCCTATGCCATAAAAGTTCAAAAGCGCAAGTTTTCACCTTGCAAACATTGTCGAAAGACTAATCACCTCTCAAAATATTGCTTCAAGATCAATCCATGCAAACATTGTGGCAAAAACAATCACCATGAAAAGTATTGTAGAGCCAAAAAGAAGAAGCTACAAAGTCAGAAACTACCAATCTACTTTCATTTGATGAGTCTCCACATGATGAATACTATGTTTTTAGGCACTTTGTCTTTTTTGTTTATCATCACTTGGTCAAATTTTGAGGTTCTCTGCTTGGAGTAGTACTCCAAAAAGAATATGTAAATCACCTCTGGTCACCATATGATGTAGGCCATGTGATATGTGTTTTGACTATCCCATTTCTGTGAAACTCACACCCTTGGGATGTTGGTAAATTGAAAAGAAAGCATGGAGTGAACACAAACTCAGAATTCTTGCCTCATGGAGTGAACTTACACTAAGAATTATTGCTTATGGAATGAAGAAAGGTGAGGTCCTTAAGTAGGCACCTCTTACATGATCACTCACATCACTAATGACCTCTGAGCTCCACAATCATCTCCTCAATCTACTCCTAGATTCTCTCAATCATCCTATGTGGCTTCTACCACCACCTAAAAGTGCTTATGGGCACCTAACTATGCCTCTAGCACACACACATAGAAATCAAGGTGTGCCTGGGGCATACACCTTGAGATATTCCATCAATTGGATAATACTTTCTAAGTTTCAACATCGAAATAAAACAATTGTAATATCATCTAAATGCTTTAGCATTACTTCCAATTGGTATGACGCCAATCAAAAAAATTTTAAATAGCACAATATTTAATAAGTCAAAATCTAAGCACGATTGTAATACCATCTAAATGCTTTAGCATAACTTCCAATTGGTATGACGCCAATCAACAAAATTTTAAATAGCACAATATTTAATAAGTGAGAATGTAAGTACGATCAGCACTGTATATAGTATATCAAGCCTAGGAATGATTGCTCATCACAAAGTTTCCTCATCCTCATCCTCCTCATTGCTAGAGCTTGCTTCGGTTGTGACGTGCAATTGTTAAACAATGGGAGGATCATGCAACGGGCCTGGGAGTTCACAATGTACCCACTTGGTCAAATCTCCATCATTACTCTCTCCCTTAACATCATCCATAACTTTACCATTTGCATAAACATATACCAATCTCTCCGCTCTTTCTGTCTTCAAGTGATTTCTTGTGACTGAATGAACAAACTTGCAATTACTCCAATTTCGTTCACTCGGCGAATTGTTGCTACAAGGCTGGGATAGCACTTTCAATGCCAATGTTTGCAAATGAGGTGTTTAGGCTCCACAATCTTCCCACCATCTCCATGCAAGCATCTCCTTTGCGAGGTCTCGTATTCTTGTATATGCAAACAACCCTTCCCTATTTCGAAAAGTGGATAATTCCCTGACAACAGCATCATCATATTCAGATCCATCCTCAAAAAATCATCCCAAGAGATTATGTCAAGGCTGCATTATGTGTTCCAATGTTTTCAAACGATACTCCCACCATTGGGGATCTAAAATTTGACCAACATAGTGAAGGTCATTATGAGCATGATTCCATCGCTTTTGAAACATCTTTTGCAAAGTGGCATGACAATCGGCACTGCAGCCAACACCATCACTTGTGGATCTTCTATTTTCCTTTAAAATGTCTCGCTCAATAGTCCACCAAGCCATGTAAGGATTTCCCAAACTTGGATCTTTCACATCTACTTTTTGAATGGCAAACCATACCAGTCTCATTGCATCGGTCGCATCAACTATTCTCTTCCAAAAGCTAGCAGTGTGAGCCATTTGCTTCATCTTTGTGAATTTAGTAGTATGAGAATTTTGTGAGGTTGACTTAGCTATCCTCTTGCTAGATTCTACACTGAATGATGTCTCCCTTACAACTCCTTGTAGCTTGAGCAAATGGTCCAACATTATATAGTTTGTTCCAAAACGTGTTTTGCAATGGTTCAAAAACTCTAGTGGATGCTCAGCAGGTTGGTGGTTTTTGAATATGCAACACCAATGTTCATCCTTCATCTCCAATGGATTTGAACCACAGAGTCTCCACTGATTTATACCAATCCTCAAGCCTAAGGTCAAGGGAATGGCAAGAGCACGACGATGCCCAAATGGTTGGATATTTTTTATTTATAATTTTTCTAGCTTTCCTATAGTTCTTAGCATTGTCGGTGATTATCTGAACAACATTATGCCCCCCAACATCCAAAATTATAGCCTCCAATTGTTCAGCAATGTATTCACCTATCTTGGCATTACCACTTGTGTCAATGGATGTACGAAAAGCCTCTCCCTTAAATGTCATGACCATGATATTGATCAGAGGCACATTGGTGACATTTTTCCATCCATCACTAACAATGGTACATCCTATTTTGTCAACACCGTCATATACTACTTGCTCTATCTCTAGTTTCATCCTCTCATAGTATGCATCCAAGTAGTTGTTGCAGCAGATAGCATTGTAACTCGGAATGCAAAGCTTGGACCTGCCTTTGCTGCAGATGCCATGGCTCTTTTCCAATGCGGATTTGGAACCATGCTTAGTGGGTAATTGGTGTGACAAATGGCCTCAAAAACATCTTGTTGTGCTTTCTCTATATGTTGTTGTCTAAATAACTCTTCCAAAGATCTCTGTTGTGCAGATGCACATACGATTGCTAATGAGACATGTCACTACATTGTCCACTCTCCATATACTTCATAGAGCAGCTTGCTGTCTGTGTGAATGAGGCCACACCACTACTTTGAGGTGGCACTTGTATAGATTGACTAGCTTGATGTGTGAGTATATCATCATGCATACATTCTTGAGGCTGGGATTGGTGGTGTGCGACTATATCATCTACTTGGTTGTCTGTAATTTTAGGCATTTGTCTGCCTAGAGTGGCTATAAGTCTCTCAATTCCTAGCCCCTTGCATTTTCCAATCTATTTGTTGCTATCACCCAAGAAGTGCTTTTGCATTCTTATGCCCGAGCCTGAGTTCTCTTCATGACAAAAGTTGCATTCCACTTCTTGTTAGGCAACATCGTAACATAATTGTGAGCCTTTGTTGGGTTTCTTCCTCATTTTTCTAGAGCCATGCTTCCAATAAAGAATGTAAGAGAAACATACAAAATTTTATATAAGTACTATGTATATTCACTTTAATTTTCATGTTCTGGGTACTACCATATCATTTAGGTTCTAGGACACATAACAATATTTTGAATCGTTTACAGTTCTACATCCAAAATCAATGTGGCTATTTGGGACACTAACTTGGAATACTCCATGCAAGCTTGATAGACATTGAGAGAGAAATAATCCAACTGTCTTGCCCCCTCCTGACATAATTGGATGATTGTGAACATGGTAATCTACCTATTGAAATAGGTGTGGGATGGCTAATTGCCTTTTTCCACATTCTTCTCTCTCTTAAGTAAGAATCTATCTACACCATGATAGATGTCGGTATTTTACACACACTGGTGCAGTAGATAGCATTATTTCCACAAGTAGTTATAAAAAATTTTACTACTACTTTCTAAGCTAGGAGAATCTGTTAACCTAATACCCTCAATCCTCAATATTGTTTTTTTCTATGTAGATATGTACTATGGAGTTTGAGTTCTAAAAAAGGCTAGAAATTAAAATTTATGCAATATAATCATATCTAATTTGTTTCACCTAATAATCTATAAAACATAAGGATAGTAAACCTATGTATACCACTATCTCCCCACACATATACGACATAATTTTACAAGTTGCTACAAGTTGACAATTGCGAGATCCACAAAAAATGGCCGACATAAGCAAGCCCAAGGTGAGCCCACAACTGGCTCAAAGTCAAATATTTCCTCATCATTCTTAAATACAAGGTGTTCCGGGTCGGCTTAAGCGAACCTCCATCCAGCACATGGTAGAATATTATTCATCAAACGAAGGAGTGGTCAGCTTAAGTGAACCTCCAACTGGCTCATTGATTTTTTTTTGAAGTATAGTTAAAAACTATAGCTACATGCTTATAAATAAATACATATGCTAAAAGTAAGAAAATCATACACACAAACATAAACTATTTCAAAAGCAAATCATTTCATGTGCTAATGTCTACTATTCCATTTTTCTAAAATTTGCTAGTATCTATCTAGTATATTTCATGCATCTAGATTGAAATCTTAAGTTATGTAACTAAACTAGAATCCCAAGCCATGCAATTAACAAACCCTTTACCTAGTCCTAAGTGACAAGTCTTTCCAAAGAGTCTAGAATCTAAACAAGTTACAACATCTACTTCATGCAAAAAATGAAAATCATCTATTTTTCCAAAGCTAAGTACAATGTCACATGTAGCTAACTTACTCTTCACTTAATAGTATGTAAATGCTAATTGTCCAATTAGTATCTAAGTGAGAGTGGATTCCAACCAGCAAAAGTGAGCCTACCACCGGCACTAGATACTTTTTTGAACTTAGAAGGACTAACAAAATTTACAAATTTCTTTGTAGCTTTGTTTATCCTCTTTCTTATGCTCTTTGTCTTTCCCAAGCCTCCATAGTAATCTAGGAATTTTGACTTTGTGAATAGTACGAGTGCGGCACTAGTTTATATAACATTAACAACACTGACCGGTATAGTAAACACCGATCGGTGTTGTTAATTATACTGCTCGGTGTAGTGAAACACCGGTCGGTATTATGGAATACTGTGCAGTGTTTTGTTGCAATACTAGCCGGTGTATCGATACACTGCCCGAGAATCGGCTAGAGTCCCAGATAAAATTCAGTACTGGGGCATTTTAAAATGCCCCAAGGCTAATTTAAAAACATTCAAAACGTTTTAATACAACAACCCTTGGGTATAGTGGCCTTTAACCCCCACAACCTCCCACTTAAAGGAAATTGTTCCTTTAAGAGAGAACAACTAGTGAGCATACTATCCAATGCCCATCAATACATGACAATACTCAAACCGATGACTAGGTAGACTTTTTGTCAACATATCTTTAGTGTTATCATCTGTCCTCAAGTTCCTCCTTGAAAAAATGGTACTTGACCTCAATGTGTTTGGTCTTTGTATGAAATACTAGATTCCGTGCTAGCTGAATAGCACTCATGAAATCACTATGAAATGTCAAGTCTAGTAGCTATCATAGCATACATAAGACTCCCAACCACTGATGCATAAGGAACCTTGGCCATCATGGCCCTCTCCTAATATGATTTGGGACTATTTGCTTGACTCAATTTCACATATGGAGGCAATGGAGTACTTATTGCCTTCCCGTAGGCATCTAAGTGTTCTACCTGACTAAGTTTCAACAAAAGCCAACCATTTCTGAAATATCTGGAACACATCGCTCTTCTGAGCCATACCATAAGCCCACACTTTCCTAGTTGCATCATCAATGAATGTCACATAGTATTCAATGACTGTGTAGGCATGGGCCCACATACATATGAATGCACCAAATCAAGCCTTTCAAGCTCTTTCTTTCCCCTTATTTATGGGCTGATTTATTCATTCTTGTTTCGTGTCTTCTTGTTCTTACTGCTTTGAGAGTCTCTCATGGGTTCATTCCCTATAGGGGCCAAGGGCCTGTACAATGGGTGCAAGTCATTACCAACATTTGGCCAAAATAAAGGCCATTTTGCCTTGGCATCATCTGGTCGCATTTTCTCAAGGTCCTTTATCAATTGATAGGTCTTCTTAATTACATCAGCAGTGTGTTCCTTCCAAGAGGGCTTCCACTCAGGAAATCTACGAAGCATTTCCTCTTTGTATGTAATAAAAGATTTTAAGCCTTCTATTTCACCTTTAGATATCTTTGTGAATTCTTTTATAGGAGCCCATACAGGATGCATTTCTTTGCTCAAGATTGAAGTTAAGAGACAGTAAGATTCTTTGGGTTCCCATGTTGTGTCATGAGAATAGTGTTGCCACTGCATCACTAGTTTTTCATCCTTTAAGAAAAAGCGAAAGTAGTATGGAGTGCTATGACCACCAATCAAGGAATCACCACCTTTTTGTATGAAAGGTAGAATAAAGCTCTTCCAATCATACATCCTTTCAACCATGGAGCATATTGTACCTTCCTTGTGGCCACCAACTTGCCTCCCACATTTTCTTATCAAGTCATCCATCGTCTCCATGTCCTTGTGTTTTAGCTCTCTTGAGACTATGCTAAAAACTTGATCGATATTCTCATTTGTGTGTCCGACCAACAAAAACCCAACTTCAATCTCATTGAAGATGTGATGAGCAATTAGCATTGAGAAACATGCAAAAAAGAGTACATTCTTATTCTCTCATCTGCAATTGTCTGCCTGTATTCTCAAATTTGCTGGTAGGTGACCTTTTTCTGCATGTACACTGTGAATTGCCTTCATAACTGACATTACAACTTGATTGCTAATCAATCCATATGTTTGCAAAAAACTTAAAAATCCATGCACTAACTCTCCACATAGATGTGTCTTCAAAAAGCATTTTCCTTGTAGCTTAGATGGAGTATTTATGAATCAAGGTAACATTGTTGTGTTCTGATCCATACCATCTACAATAACTTACATGTACTCATTTGGATGAGAAATAGCTTGCTCTTTCCAAAATGCATATTTTAGTATAGAATGGTGAACCAGTCCATGATGAAATTCTCTTTTTTTTTTGTATTATTCTCTTTGTTTCGGAGACGTTGCACTGTCAAGTGCTCGCTTTAGATCATCACAATCACTGCACTTTGGCATTTCTTGCCTTTTTGGGATTTTAACATATACAAAGCTCTTCTTCTAAAGAGTATACAAATTATGAAAAGATGTCGGAGCATGCCCTCTTTCCCTCTGAGTTTCTCCAATAGACTTAAACACTTCTTTTTTTGTCAAACCTATCGGAAGATGCATTTCAGATAGATGGGGTTGAGGTAAAGCATTTTCATGAATTTAGTCTTTTAAAATTTTTGTTGTCGAGACTATTGAGGCTCTTCTTTTGGGCCTTCCTTTGTTTCCATAAATGTTAAACTTTGCTCCATACTTTGCTTTGTTTGCCAAATCCCAGTTGTGTCATGTGATAATCCTGTAGTAATGCAATATGCATTATTGGAAATACTTTTTCCATTTACACGAGGCTTTATCTGTTGTTAAAAATTTGGATTTTTCGTATCATTTACCAGAAAGAAAAAGAGCCTCATGACTAGGTATTCATTTCTTTTGATCCCTCTTCTTTGCCACACCTATTCTCTACATCCCTTGACGTCAAGTAAGTTAATGGAATGCATACAACTTTGCTTGCAACATGTAGATCGCATTGCTTTTAGCATAACATCTTCATTCAATACTCTTATTCTCTTTGGTTGCTTTTCTACATCTGCCTAGACTCGCTTTCTTTTCACGCATATGTATGTCCATTTCTTATGTATGTTTGTACACTTCTCCTTATCAAATTTATTTGTGTCACTTTATTTTCATGGGATGTTGCATCCTTCATCTTATTACAATCAAAATCAAATGCCGAATAGTCTTTAGTTGGTTTCTTCTATATATCCAAGTTTTTGGAAAGTGTACACCATTGAAATTATTTGTCACCGTGTTTTCATGGGATGTTGCATCGTTTATTTTATCACTATCAAAGTAAAATACCGATATAGTCCTTTGTTGATTTCATTCTTTTCCTTGAAGTAATCTTCGGACCATTTGAGTCAATATCCATGTCATCCATGTTTGATAAGCCAACACTTTTGGACTCTTTGCACTCCTTGACAATGTGTATGAATTCATCCACTCTAGATGAGACATCACTTTTGAAACCTTTTGCTTTATTGGTACCAATGAACTCATCCACTCTCGACAAGATATCACTTCTATAGCTAAGTGCATTGGAATCATCCAAGTTTGAGGAGAAAACACAAATGATATCTTTATCTTTCTTGACATGTGTGAATTCATCGACTCTAGATAAGACATCGCTTCTATAGTCTTTAGCCTTCACAGTACCATAGAACTCACCAATGATATCTTTATCTTTCTCAACGTGCGTGAATTCATCAACTCCTGATAAGACATCACTTCTAAAGTCTTTTGCCTTCACAGTACCATTGGACTCATGCACTCTTGGTAAGATGTCACTTCTATATAGGATTACATTGAAATCATCTAATTCTAAAGAGACAACACTTTTGATGCCTTTGCCTTTCTCAATATGCAAGAATTCATCCACTCCAGAGAAGGCATTGCTTCTAAATTCTTTATCTTTCTCAGTATCAATGAGCTCATCCACTCCTGATAAGATGTCACGCTTGTACTTGAGCTCATTGAAATTATCCATGTCTAAAGGGACAAAGCTTGGCTTGTAGGCATATTCTTTAAGTCCTTTGAAATTGTAGTATACTCTATCTTTGTCATTGAAAACCACATGTCCCTTTTTAATCTTCAAAAATTGCATGCTCCATCTCAAATCTTTTCCTTCCTCATAATAGGCTCGGGGGTCCATCTGGGAAATGTAAGTATACTATGAGAGTTCAAAATGAGGGGTATTTTAATTCTCAAGACTTATAGAAATATATTTGTAGCGAGGGTAATTTTATACACTGTTTTTAAATTAACAGGTAGGGTGTGTTTATTATCTAAATTAAAAGTTATTTTTTAAATATTGTCTCATCTAGGATGATGTGTAAGAGTAGTCACAATTTATTCATGGGTAGCTCAAAGTTTTAGTTATAGGATAAACGATGTCTTGATAGATATAATTTGGTGTCTTTATCTAGGTCATATCATGCATATCTGGTATCTTGGATGGCATGGCATTGATGAAAATGTAAGTCAATTTCGTGTCAAATTTGGTGGATACCCATATTAAATTATGTAGTAGCATCAGAGCAGTGACCAAGGCTTCATAAATATATGCTCAGATTGTTAGAGAGGGTTAATGGAATATGTTCAAATAATGGATCCAAACATCATTCACAATTGGTTGGACTAGGTTAGATCAATTCCTTGTATTGTTTACTGATCTTTCCTAGGGTAGCCAACACATCAATTTGTTTTGGCTCCGTGCCTTGCATCACCCTCCAAATCTCCCCAGCCACCATGTGGATCCACAGGTCAAGTATCCATTTGCAAGTTTGAAGCTCTTCAACGCCAAATCGGTGTAAATCTATAAGGTCCTCTAGGGCTAGGGCCCATTAGGGCAGCAAAAGGGCATAAAAAAGCCAATAGTAACCAATCCAGTCAGCCTTGGTTGCATGACTAAGTCATCCACATTAGAGCTAACCAAATCTAGTCGCATGGATAGACCAAAAAGTTGGCCGGACATGGTAGCTCTAGACACTCTTTGCAGGTTGCATTCTGGGCAGGTAGCACATACAATCCAACCTTTCAACTTGTAGATCCTAGTAGATTATCCACCCTTACTAGCATAACATTTGAGGGTAGCATGTCAGTTTTTGTGACGCCATCTGTGATGAGCAACAGCAGGGCCATCATCTGGGTCTGTAGAGATGCAGTCCATGTGCTCAACACATGGGCCTAATTATAGGCCATGCCTAGCCACTCAAGGTCAACCAAGTGGGCCAACAAATAGGCCAACTTGAGGGTTGATTTTGGGCACCATAGGGTTGGATATGTAGGCGGGGAGCTGACCCCCTGCTAGTTGGTCTTTGTGTCCTACGCAAGGCCTATATCATGTGGTGATAGTACCTCTAGGCATGAACTAGATTGCATTTAGACCTTCCTTACAAAGTGCATGCTCTACATATCGTACCATTACTACATCTCTTGAGACCTCATTATGAACTAGCACCTTGTCAAACACTTTTTGTGCTTTGCAAGTGACCTGTCTGATAGCTCCAAAGTGCACTTGATTGTTGCATCATTTATTGTTGTCTTTTGCATAAGCATATCCTCTGTTTGCAGACTCTTTCCAGCCTGGTCTAACTTGTACCATAGAGTGGACCCCTCAAGCACTCTTCTAGCAACTTCTATACCCTCGCATAATGGACCCTACACAGTCCGAGAGCTCCTCACACAATCTTTCCTCCTTCTCTGCAACACAGTGCCAAAGCCTCTCCTCCCCTAATCTTGAAATCATGACATATGGGAGCTCCTCTCTCACTCTTCAAAAGCCCAATTTGGATCTCTCAAAAACTTCACTAGGTTGGTACAAGAGGTGAACGTGAAGGAGGGGCAACTAGTCTATCAAGGTCAGAAGATTACCATTACTGAAAGCATGATTGAAAATGCGCTAGGCATTCCTGAAGGCAATTTGCAAAAGCACACTTCTTCGAGAAGCAATGGAAGAGATAGGATATTCTAGATGTATACCCCAATGCTCAAATCAGTAAAGATGGTGGAGTCAAGCTTTCTAGCTTGCCAACAAACCTCCAAGATGTGCTGGAGAAGACCATTCACTTCTTTCGTGATACAAGAGGAACCGTGAAGTACTAGCAGGTTCAAGCAGCAATAGAGTACCAAAAGGACGTGATGTATCTTTCTGAAGGGTGATCTCCAAGAGTGTGATAACCAACCTGAAGAATTGTGTGGATGGCAAATCCCAATTGTCATCTCGGTCCATTGGAGTTGCAATGCACCTAATGGCATCTACCCTCAAAGGGATTTTTGAGCAATACGATGAGAAGATGTCTTAGAAGGTGACTTTTCTACAAGAGAAAGCCACCAATGTAGTAAAGACAATGTAACTTTAGAAAATTCTCACAGAGGGTGCAAGAGCCAAGGTAGAGGAGGCACAAGCAAGGTCTTGTAGGCACAAGAGCAAGGTGAGGCCACTATAAAAATGGTCAACATGGAAAGGCATAGAAGAGAAGAAGTAGAGACGCAGATCAAGGAGCTCTGAGATAGGCTTGAAGACGTGAGAAGTGATGGGGACATCGAGGACAAGGAGCTAGCAATGATGCAAAAGGAGCTTGAAGATCAGAGAGCCGAAATGGAGGGTCTTTACAAATGGCTCTGCAACATGCAAAACGCATTGAACATTGAAAAAAGCCAGATGATTGTATGATTGAGCATGATGCAAAGGACAAATGAAGAGATTTGCAACACCTCAATAACACACATAAAGAGATATGGTCTCTTTCAGCCCTTACCAAAGATACATTGGAACGATGAGGTAGAAGTCATGTTTTACCTTCTTTATGAGTGAGTTCATTAAATTCATTCAGGTACTAACTTTCCTTGCTAGCATGTGACTTATGTGAGATGATTAACTAAATTATTTTCATGAAATTGTTTACAAATTTTTGAGAGCATGCACATTGCATAATCGTCCTCACAAGTCGATGTTGACCCAAGGATATCAAAACACTCCAAGGGAAGACAAAGAGCTGGAAGAGAAACATAATAGAAGTAGTGAAGAGGAAGATGCCCAAAATAAGGCAAGAGATGATAAGCACATACTTTGATGGTCCTTCACCCCAAAATGAAAGAGATGAAGATGTGGAAGTGAATAGGGAGGATAACATGAGTCTTGAAGAGGAGAGCTTGTGACGTGAAGCAAGCACCATGTTTTATAAAGGGGCAAGCTATTCTCGTCTTGCCTCCATTATTCTGATCTTAGATTTAGAAGCAACCTATGGATGGTCAAACACTAGCATTACATCCCTCCTTTGGTAAGAGTTCTGATGTAGTCTAAACTATAGTTTCATGCATGTACGTCCAAATTGTTGCTTCAAATTTATTGAATGGGTCAATGTCTGATGTTAGTCCAAACACTACTTCCAAAGGAAATACAATGCCCACCGACTCAAGAAAGAATGCAAAGAAGATGCTGGCATCGTTAGGAATGGATTGCAAGTTAATTCATGCATGTCCCAATGATTGCATCCTTATAAAGAGAGGAACATATGAGCACTCTACAAGCTTTCTGCAATGTGGTGCATCTTGATACTGACAAGACACACAAGGAGACAAGTTTCCAAGAAAGGTACTGTGACACATGCCGATCCTAACACACATCATGCACTTGTTTTATTGTGGATCATTAGCTCAACTTACGGATTATCATTCTCACAACCACTCAATGGATGAAATATTGAGGAGCCTTGTCATTTGCATCTTAGGTTGGCTATGGACGGTGTTAATCCCTTTAGACATCAGTCCACATCATGGTCCATGTGGCCAATAGTACTCACAATATCAATATTCCTCCTTGGATGACCATAAATAAGGGGCATTTAATATTGGCACTCATTGTGTCAGGCAAGCACAAGTGAAAAATATGGATATGTATCTAGCCCCTTTGGTAGACAAGTTGGAAATACTATGGAATGGAATGCAAGTTTATGACATTTCAAAGCCTTTGGGCCAATGTCATTTTTGAGTGAAAAGAATTTGAATATGGACCATGCATGTTGCATGATTGCTTAGGTACCAAATTTCTTTTCCTCTTAATGTAGCAAGAGAAGATTCCCCTCAAAAGGTTTTCCACCGATGATGCATGTAGTAGCATCAATAGGTAGCAAGAACTTGGAAGTGCCACCTTTAGTTGTGCCTCTAGGTACGATAGTGGCCCCCTCTATTTTATAGAATTCTCCAATTTGTAAGAAATCAACAAATTGGTGAATGTAAGATGAAGGTATAAGCAATGTGACACTCTTGAGAACAAAACTCATTGGTAAAGTCGCCTTTCAAGTATGTGGGATATTTTGGACTTGTGACTTTGTAAGTACCGTACTTGCGAAGTAATTTTCCCTCAACTTGGGGACGCAATCACCCATGGGGACGTAATCGCCCATGGGCTTGAGGTGGAGATGCATTTTTCTCTATGTAAGAGAAGGAGGCACACCAGGGACACCTACACAAAGCTCCAAACAATCAGCCAATCAAAGCGGACCAAAATCACACAGTTGCAATGAACAAGTCGGCTAAATAGAGCAGATTTATGTGCTGCTACGATGCCAATCAAACCCAACCTATCCCTGGAACAACCATCTTTCTGCCACATAGCAGTCCAGCTCAAGATGCATAGATTCTGCTGACCACCAAATTAGCTCCAATTTGCTCCAGTCTGGTCATGGATGTTGTGCAGACATGCAACATTGTTTGATGCCTTTAACCTGGCTCCCATTTTGCCTTCTTTCCCATCTCTCCCATTGCTCTTTCATTCCCATCCCATCCCTCCCATTGCCTTCCTATTCATTGCTTGCAAAATCTCTTTTTCTCATTGGGAGTGTTTTTGTTTTAGAAGCACAAGTCTCCAAATTTGATGATAGTGAAGGCCAGAAGAACAAGCTCATGTTGATGTTGCATGGTGGCACACTATGCAGACTGAGGTTGGTTGAGCTATCATGGTGTGCTCCAAAAAATGGAGAGGTGTACTATTGGAGGAGGTCGCAAGGTTTAAGGATGTTGCCTCCATGACTAGGTGAGTGATGTCATGCTCTAAATTTGCAAGCTTTGTTGACCATTGTACATTTGTGTCACCGACTTGTTAGCTGTAGATGTGCTTGGTACACCACCCATGAATAATAGTTGGATGATAGCTATCCTTATCTACTCTAGTTCATGGCTCAGTTAGTATGCCACCTTAGTTAGTTGAGTTTGGTTTGAGACCCACATATAGGGTTCTTCTATTTCTTTGTACTAGAGTTCTTTCGGCATATACAACTAAGAAGAGGAAAACTGTTTTTAGCCTCCACCTTTGTGTGTATTCCCCCATTGTGTATGTAAGAAAGCCGCAAGTGAGACTCCTTCCCTCTCTCCCACTATCTTTACATGGTATCAGAGCCTGGTTCGTGGTAAGGAGCTCAAAAAAGCAAACCAAGTTCGCGGTGTCCTAGTAAGAGGACCAGTGTTGCTTTCCTTTTTCGAGTTTGGGAGCAAATCTCTGCAGGTAGCACAGTCAGAAGTGCAAGAGTTCACTGTCTCAGATTGAGACACCCTTCGCGGTGTGGCAAGAGGGCAGTATATGCTGCGGGTAAGGGCAAAGCCCTTGGTGACTTTATTTTTCTGATTCGAGGCCATTTTGGGGCCCGTTTTGAAGGTGGAAGTTCTTTGCAGGCACTCAGAAAAAGGCCCTATTTTTACTGTGCGACCACTACTCTACTGGTCGATGAAAAGTTGCCACAAAAATTGCATCGTATGCCTGTGTGCAGAGATATTGGGAGTTGCAGAATCATCCTTGTTGCCTTGTGATGCAAAATCGTCACTAGGAAGTGACTGTGGTCAAATACCACTTTCGTTAGTTTTGCAGATCTGCCCGTGTGAGGCAAAAGCTGCGTTTTTTGCAGTGACAGAATATTTTGTAGTGTTCTATAATGGTGTCTGATTCTCTTTCATAGATTGTCACTGAAAATCTTAATAAGAACAACTTCCAAGCATGGAAGTTTAGAATGACGAATTTCCTTATGGGAAAAGGCTATTGGGAGTTCATTACAGGAAATGAAGAAGAACCAATTCTTCCTAATGTTCCCAATCAACAGGAAATGCAGGCATTTAAAGGATGGCATGAGAGAGCCAGAAAAGTTATGTACTAGTTGTCTATCAGTATTTCAGATTCTATGATTGTGCATATTCAAGATGCAAGTATGCCAAAGGAGGCATGGGATACTTTGGTAAAAATGTACAGCACAAATAGGCAACAAGCTAAGAAAATGCAGCTCAAGCAGGAGTTGCACAATGTGCAAAGAGAAAATATGCACATCAATGACTACCACATGAAGGTGAAGAAAATTGCAGATGCACTTGCTTCCATTGGGTTGCCAATGGAAGATGATGATCTAGTTTCTGTGACCTTGAATGGTCTAGGAAAGGATTATGCACAGTTCTGGACATCCATTGCCGTCCTAATTTTGAGGAGTTGTTTGCTCTTCTAATTTCTGAAGAGCAGAGAAATGGGGGTGCATCTTCTTCAGGAGGAACTTCAAAAGAAACTGTCTTCTACTCAAATGCTGGAAGAGGTAGAGGCAGAGGCAGAGGTAGAGGAGGCCGCCGTGGTAGAAATCAGAATATGTAGCAAACTCAAGAAAACCATTCCTATGGAGGAGGACATGGTAACTCTAGAGGCAGGGGGAGCCAAAGAGGCCGTGGTGGATGGCAGAGAGGCCAAAATGCAAACAGCAATGTTGAATGCTACTACTATGGTAAAATGGGTCATATGGCTAAAGAGTGCTACAAAAAGCAGAATGACATTATGAATGGAAAATTGCAGCAAGGCATATATGCATCTTCTAGTAGACAGGGTGATGACAGAAATGAGCATCTATTTATGGTGTAGCACATGACCAATTCTGTGACAAGTGCAAAAGAAAGAAATGATGTGTGGTATGTTGACTCAGGTGCATCAAACCACATGACAGGTCATGCAAAATGGATGTAGGATGCAAGGAAAATGGAAAGACCAGGATTTGTGGAGACTAGTGATGATACCGCACATCCTATTGTGCAGATTGGTGAAATTCCTTTGTCTATGCAGGATGGGAAAAAGAAATACCTATTTAATGTATTTCATGTCCCGAACATCACCAAGAACCTGGTTTCTGTTGATCAAATGGTTGAGCAGGGCTTGCAGGTCTGATTTAATCCTCATGGATGCTTTGTTGAGGATATGAAAAATAATGGTTGCTTGATAGCAAAAGGTCAGGATGTTTATGTTGGATGTGGACATGTTTAACTTGGAGCTGAAGGGTCCAGAGGTGTGAGTTATTCTATTCTCCTATTTCTAACATAGACAACAACCTCTGGGAAAGAAGTATGATGAACTGCTACTACTATTTGAAGGCAGAAAGCAGATGGAGTGGAAGTGTGCAAAGTGATGAGAGGTAGGTAGAATGGAGAGGTAGGAAATGAGGAACACTATGCGCACAAGTGCTATTCTTTTCTTCCATGGTTTTTTGAGATCTGATGAATTTATAACCTTTGTCTTTGAGTTTTGAGATAACATAAACCAACTTGTGTGTGGCTGCTTTGATCCATACCTCATCCCTATTGTCCCCTATCCTTAAGCTTTAGATGATTTAGCAAGACTAGAGTATCAAAGCAGGAAGTGACTCTTATCAAAGCAGGAAGTGAGTCTGTGGTTGGTTCAGCTCTTTCCAAGATGAGCAAAGAATATCCCTATTTGTCTTCAATTAGTGGATTTGTGTCAAACCGTAGGTCTACTAGCCTTCTTAGTTTAAAGTTGGTCAAGAAAGTGTGTGCACACATGGCCTTTTCTCATCCTCTTTCTATCTTGGCAATTTCTCCAAGAAAAAGAATCACCCTCAATGGAAGCCTAAATCTAAAAATATTTTAGTAGCGTGTGCTATGTGGGATATTGTTTGAGATGTGGCCCCATGTCCCCTTCAATCTGAATGGTGAGGCTAACTTTAAATAAGAAGGTCTAAGTTTATATTTACTTTATGATTATGCATATCTGTTATGTTTGAATAACTATTTAAACACTATAAGAAATTGTATTTGAATTTTACTCCTTTGTTGTCTTAGCCTTTGTTGTCTTAGCTCATAACTTTGAAATCCATAACTTTGAGAATCCAGTCTTAGCATGTAAAGCAATTTAGCCTCAGGAGCACTTCGGTCTCTTGACACGGTCTGTAATTCCCCTGGAAAAATGCCTAGACAATCAAGATGTATGTAAGTAATCTAGCCTCGGGAGCACTCTAGTCTCTTGACACGATCTGTCATTCCCCTGGCAGAATGCTTAGAGAATCAAGTCATGCAATGTATAGTATTAAGAAATCTAACCTCGAGAGCACTCTGTTCTCTTGACACAGTCTGTAATTTTTTTGGCAGAATGCTTACAAAGTCATACAATAAATAGTATGTAAGAAATCTAGTCTCGGGAGCACTCCGATCTCTTGACATGGTCTGCAATTCCCTTGGCAAAATGCTTAGAGAATCAAGTTGTGCAATGTATAGTATGTAAGCAATCTAGCCTAGGGAGCACTTCAGTCTCTTAACATGGTTTGTAATTCCCCTTGCAGAATGCTTAGAGAATCAAGTCATGCAATGTATAGTATGTAAGTAGTCTAGCCTCGGGAGCACTGTGGTCTCTTGACACAATCTGCAATTCCCTTGGCAGAATGCTCACAAGAATCAAGTTATGCAACGTATAGTATGCAAGCAACCTAGCCTTGGGAGTACTCCAGTCTCTTGACACGGTTTGCAATTCCCCTGGTAGAATGCTCACAAGAATCAGATCGTGCAATGTATATTATGTAAGCAATCTAGCCTTTGGAGCACTCTGGTCTCTTGACACGGTCTGCAATTCCCCTGGTAGAATGCTCACAAGAATCAAGCCGTACAAGAATCAAGACCTAGGGATTTAACTTCATTCCTTTGATATTAAATTGAGCATCTACAAAATATAGTTTATCTACCAAATTGTGCAATCAATGTAAGTGATATGGATCTCATCGAAGCTTGAAACATCCCAAATCTCTAACTAAACTTTCGTGTGAAATTCCACATTGTGCATCAAAAGATGGATTGTAAAACTCTAAAGGACTACTAAAGGAAGAATGGACTATATCCAAGAAACTATGTTGCCCAATGTACAGGTGGTGTATGGCTTCCCTTAAAGATTCACGCATTCCAATTATATCTGTCAAAATAGCTTATTATTTTATTTTACATATGGTCTCAAAATTGTGAGGGGAAGCATGGGTCCTTCAAAATTTTGAATTGAAATATAGTAGAAATGGAATAAAGGGTGCTTTTCAAACTGAAAAATTGTCAGATGCATTAATAATTAAGATCCGAATTCAATAAAGAAACTATAATATTTCATCATTCTATAAAATTTCCTTTTATATCTCATACATCTAGTATATGGTTTGGAAGTTAGGATATTCAAAAATTTTAAAGAAAGTGATGCAAAAACATAAATATGAAAGCATGTAAATTAAAGAAAAGTAAAGCGACATAAATTGAGAAAAAGGTATGGTTTGAGTGATAATAAGCTTAATAACTTTGTGCACTTTATGATGAGATAATAAACACTATCTTTTCCTAATATAAAAAGTGGCATATAGGCAACATGATGCTAGTGCATGCATCATATTGAATATAAAAACTTGCACTAAATCAACATAATGCTACTATATGCATCATATTTAATATAAAAACTCCCATTAGATCAACATAAGGTTAAAGTTTGGGCCATCTTCTTATAAGCTTGTGCCATTTTATTTATAGTTCAATTCAAGTTACTTCATGCGAATCTCTAGTAGCTAGTGACAATTTGGGAGCATGCAAGGGAAACAAAATTGGATAAGGTGGAGTAAATACATGAGATTTTGGGAATTGAAAAGATCAAAAGTTGAAAATATGTTCTATTAGATACTAGTATGGGTGTAAAGCATGCATCTCCATGACATACAAATTAAAGGGTTTTATTCAATTATACTATACAATTTCTTATAAGTAGCATCTATTTCAACTTACACTGAAATGTACAAGAGGAGGGCAAAAACTATAGGCTTCTCAAATTTTAAATTTATTGAAGGGATATAATTATTGATCAAAAAATTCACAATAGGGGTATATAAAATAGATAAAATGTGGTTACAGAGGGGTTTTTTAAATACCTTTCGAATGCACATTGTATAGCTAGCTTATGTAAGGTGGACCCCCTGAGATAATGGGGACCATCCAATGACCTTGTGTTATCATCCATACCATCATTAGTAACTTTCACAATCCTCATCTTTGCAAATGACCACTGATCCCAGTGTTCAAACCCCAAAACTTGACCTTCTGCTATGTTCTTATTTGCAAATGATATCGTTTGGAAAATATCTCCCACACTAAAGTCCAAAGAATTGCACTTTGTATTCCTGATGATATGTGTTGGATAAGTCTCATCTCTATCCCATGCAATAAATGATTTATTGAAAACATTATAAGGCATAACATCTCCAAGTACTTCCATATCTCCACTTTTATGCTTTAGCTCAACATGTGCACTAAGAATCTTTGATACAATAACTGCAACCTTATCTTCGCCAAGTCTTTGAAAGTGACAAAGAGAATTTGGATCACTATCATGGATTAATTGTAGCAAATGCAACTACTTCTCTTTGGCAACATAATATCACCTCCATCCCAGGAATGAAATATTTTGCCATCTTCCTGTGGAATAATTATAGAAAATATTAGTCTCTTTTGAATATTTTTCCTATAAGTTGTAACTTTTTATTAAATTAATCTCTTTTATTTTACTTTTACTGTATTTTATTAATTTTTTATGGTGATACAAGGATACAAGCATTTAGCTAATAGAATCTCTACTTTAAATTTGTGATTTTAGAGTTTAGAATCTCGACCATGCAAAGCATATCGAGAATGGGCACAATACTTTGCATGCAAAATCAAATTTGAAGATAGTCTTACCCTTCTTTTGTTGTGGCATAGGTTGCATCTAGAACTTAATAGCTCTTACTATATGAGAGTACACACATGTTTGTGGACCTTATGTAGAAGTTTGTAATTGTGGCCTCCCTTGGATGTTTTTTTGTACCAAAAAGCTCCGATTACTACATCCCACTTGTCATAGGTTGTTCCCCAATCATCCCTAAGTTTTTTCTCGACCTTGTACTTAGATTTTGTCCACTGCAATAGAAAGTATGGGTCATCTTCTGAGAGTGCTCTCAACGGAAGCAAGAATGGAAGAAGGAGAGAGAGAGACAGAGAGCCACACAAGTTTTGGTGGGTGCAGAACCACCCTAATCTTCTTTTTCATTCATTTATATATGTGTTTGAGTATTGTACATAACTGGGGTTAAGGCACAGTGACCTTTAACCCCCACAACCTCCCACTTAAAGGACAATGTGCCTTTAAGGGAGAACAACCAGTGAGCATACTATCCAATGCCCATCAATACACGACAATACTCAAACCGCTGACTAGGTAGACTCTTCGTCAGCATATCTGCAGGGTTATCATCTGTATGAACCTTGACAAGCTCTACGCGCTTGTCCTCAAGTACCTCCCTGATGAAATGGTACCTGACCTCAATGTGTTTGGTCTTTGCATGAAAGACTGGATTCCGTGCTAGCTGAATAGCACTCATGGAATCACTATGCAATGTCGGTACACCTGTATGAATCCCCAAATCTCCCACTAGCCGATCAAGCCATATAGCCTCCTTGCAACCCTCTGTGGCTGCAACATACTCAGCCTCTGTGGTAGACAAAGCCACACACTTCTGTGCACGAGACATCCACGACACTGCACCACCTGCAAAGGTGAACACATAACCAGAAGTGGATCTCCTACTATCCACATGCCCTGCATAGTCTGAATCTGTGTACCCAAGTACACGCATGTCTCCTTTACCAAAGCAAATGCACATCTCCTTGGTACCCTTCATGTACCTCATGATGCACTTAACTGCCTCCCAATGCCTCTTTCCTGGATTAGCCATATACCGGCTAACAACTCCCACTGCAAATGCAATGTCTGGTCTAGTAGCTATCATAGCATACATAAGACTCCCAACTGCTGATGCATAAGGAACCTTGGCCATCATGGCCCTCTCCTCATCTGATTTGGGACTATCTGTATGACTTAGTTTCACATATGGAGGCAATGGAGTACTCACTGCCTTCCCCCCCTCCATATTGAAACGCTGTAATACTTTTGTAACATACTCTTTTTGTGAAAGCCAAAGGAGCTTCCTACTCCGATCACGCGTGATGCGCATACCAAGAATATGACCTGCAAGTCCCAAATCCTTCATATCAAAGGCCTCATGCAACTTGGCCTTTAATGCATCTAGCTCATAAGTATTCTTGCTAGCCAATAGCATATCATCCACATATAGTGCCAGGATTATTAGGCTATTATCCTTAGCCCTTTTAGTGTAGAGGCAGTGATCAATTTCACTCCTTCTGAAACCCTGGGACCGAATGAAAGCATCAAACTTCTGATACCATTCTCTAGGTGCTTGCTTAAGACCATAGAGACTCTTTTTCAGCTTGCAAACTAAATTCTCTTTGCCCTTTTCTTCAAAGCCTTCCGGCTGCACCATGTAAATTTCCTCATGCAAATCCCCATGCAAGAAAGCTGTCTTGACATCCATCTGCATAAGCTCCATATCCTCTATTGCCACTAGTCCAAGCATGCATCTAAGTGTGGTCATCTTCACAACCGGAGAGAATATCTCATCAAAGTCCACACCCTTCTCTTGCTTGAACCCTTTAGCAACCAAACGGGCCTTGTACCTAGGCACATCATCACCTGTGACCTTCATTTTGTAGACCCATTTACATGGCAATGCTTTCTTTCCATGTGGCAAAGAAACCAAGTCCCAAGTCTTATTCTTCATAAGTGAACTCATCTCTGATTGCATAGCATACTCCCACTTGCGTTGATCCTCACGCATCATAGCCTCTTTGTAGCAAGAAGGCTCCCCGCAATCAGTACGCATCACATAGTCTACCCCTGGAACAAACCTATCAGGCGGTCTAGACACTCTAGATGATCTTCTCAAGGGCATTTCAGCTTGCTGTCCCATTTGCATATCAGCCACATTTGGCTCATCATTTCCACCAATAGATGATCCATCATCTACCCTTGATTGTATACCTGTGGGAGTACTTGGTTGTACCATTTCTTGCACATTTGGTGCATGGACAGCTTGCTGTCTATCAACATATGCAGGTGGATTCACATCCTGGAAAGTGATTCTCCTCATTTCCACATCCCTCATGGGTGCCTTATGCATCTTCTTCTCATTGAAGACCACATCATGGCTGCGTATGATCTTCTTTGCTTCTGGATCCCAGAGACGATAGCCCATCTCTCCACTTTCACCATAACCTAGAAAGATGCATTTCCTAGACTTAGGATCTAGCTTCTTTCGAAGCTCTTTTGGCACATGTGCATATGCCTCACACCCAAATATACGCAAATGAGAGTAAGAGGGCTTCTTGCCACTCCACGCCTCTTCAGGAATACCACCATCCAAACTCTTACTAGGTGATCTATTGATCACATGCACTGCAGTCTTCATTGCCTCAGCCCAAAAACCACTAGAAAGACTTGCATTGGAAAGCATGCATTGCAACCTTTCTTGAATGGTACGATTCATCTTTTCTGCAACTGGATTTTGCTCTGGAGTACGAGGGGATGTGAGCTCCCTCTTAATCCCACGTGTATCACAGAAATGCTGAAAGTCATGAGAGAGATACTCTCCACCATTGTCAGTCCGTAGGCATTTAAGCATTCTACCTGACTGATTCTCAACCAAGGCCAGCCATTTCTGAAATACCTGGAACACATCACTCTTCCGAGCTATAGCATAAGCCCACACTTTCCTAGTTGCATCATCAATGAATGTCACATAGTATTCAGCCCCGCCTAATGACCGTGTAGGCATGGGACCACATACGTCTGAATGCACCAAATCAAGCATTTCAAACTCTTTCTTTCCCCTTCTTTTATGGGCTGATTTAGTCTGCTTCCCATAGAGACAATGCTCACAAAATTCAAAATCAGAGAAACTCAAATGCGGTAGATAACCCAAACGGCATAAGAGTTTCATTCCATTCTGGCTCATGTGCCCCAACCTGCAATGCCACAAAGAAGTGCCTGGCTGCTCGGTTATTGCAACAACATGATCAAATACCCCTGATACATGTAAGGGATACAAAGTCCCACACTTGGCACCCCTGGCCAAAAGCATAGAGCCCTTCTGAATTTTCCAACTCTGAAAGCCAAAAGTGGTGTGAAAACCAGCATCATCTAGCTGACCCACTGAAATAAGACTCTTGGTCAGCTTAGGCACATGTCTCACATGTTTCAAAACAAATGTAGACCCATTTGCAAAAGAAAACTTTATGTCACCTGCTCCCACTATGTCACATGCATAGTCATTTCCAAGATGCACACAACCTGTCTTTCCACTATCATAAGTGGAGAACCATTCCCTATGGGGAGTAACATGGAATGAAGCACCAGAATCCAAAATCCAATCCTGGGAATATGCATCATCTGAAGTGGTAAGCAACTCTGCAGATAAACTAGACATGAAGAGAACATCATTGTCACTATCATGTGTGACTGCATTGATCTCCTCGATCTTCACTTTTCCTTTGTCCTCCCTTGGACTCTCTTCCTTTTGATTTGCACCCCAATTTGCATTCTTTTTCTTATCCTTTTGCTCTCTTTTCAGCTTGTAGCAATCCTTTTTCATATGGCCCTTCTTGCCACAATGGTAACACTCAATGTTCCGTGCCCTGGATTTGCTACGAGACTTCCCTCTTTCTTGGGACTTCCCCCTGAACTGTGATCTGCCCCTTTGCACATTTAAGGCTGCATCCTGCTTGTTGCCATCCATAGACTTCCGTCTAATCTCCTCGGCCAACAAGCTACCCACAACATCATCAAATTTCAGTACTCCACCAGGTGCAGAGTTACTGACAGCTGTACGGAAGGTATCCCATGAGGATGGCAATGAACATAAGAGAAATATTGCCTTAGTCTCCGCATCAAAATTCATTTTCTGAGCCTGAAGCTGGCTGAAAATAATATTGAATTCATTCAAGTGAGAAGCAATGGAGACCCCTTCCTTCATCTGCAGCTCAAACAACCTCTTCATGAGGTAAACTTTATTAGAGGCAGTGGCACACAATTTCTTCCACAAATCTTCCGTAGTCTGCTCATTTACTACTGTGAAATAAACTGACTCTGCAAGATGAAGTCTAATAGTAGACTTTGCTAATGCATCCAACTCATTCCAATCATCCTCAGACATATTTGCAGGCTTAGCTTCAATCCCTGCCAAGGGTTTAATCTGCTTCTTTTGAATAAGCACATCCCTTATCTGTTCTTTCCACAAAGAAAAGTTTGTCCCATCAAACTTTTTAATGCTGAAAAACTCCTTTTCAGGCATGGAAGAGGATGCCATGATGCAAATAAAGCAAAATCCCAAATGCTAGTGCCTGCAAGAGAGAATCACACCAAATACCAGGTGCACCCAAATGTGTATGCCACAATAGAGTGAAATATCACCAAAACTCAAAACTCAAAGCATCTGACTCATGTGCATATACTATGCATCCATATGAGCAAATCTGGCCCAAAAGAAAATGCCAATAAGTGCCAAATGACTCAAGCATAAACACTGTCCACTGGCATATGCATCAATAATATCTCATCCAAGAGAGCATAGCACTATCAGTGCATCACCAACAATGTGTCAAAGCTGTCCCTCAGCATAAAATAGCATCCATGTGCAAAGCGTCCATAAAAATAGCATCCCACAAGGCAATTTGGGCCTATCAGCGCATCCAACAAGGACCGCAATGCATCCAAATGGCCTATAAATCATCCACTGCAACCCAATGCATACCACGAATGAGCGCACACTGCTCAAACTGCAACCAGAGTGATCTGCATAAGCTATGCTCAAGAAATCATAGTCCCACGGTAATGAGCGCTACTGAAAATAGAACCTGAGATGCTTCAAAACATGGGCGCCATTGCATAATCTGACTCAGCAAGAAAATCTGCAAATATCTCTCTTCTGCCAGAACTCCAAAATCCCAACCGATGAATGAGAAATGGGAGTCAACACTTATCCACTGCCATGTGGCATAAATCTAAGGTTTCAAAACCTTAGCATGAAAAATGCATAACAGAGAGACGAAATCGAATACACAGAGATTTATAACTCTGAAAATCCTCCACCGAATCACGCAAGAACTGATAGGTAGGGGTTTTTGGGCGTCCGGAACGCAATGGGACAGACGGTTTTGGAAACCGTGGCCTCAATCACTGGGTCCAACACACGGACTGAAAAACGTTTTTGGAAACAGAGCTATCTGTAAACTCCACCGGAGTGCGAATGATGAGCAACATAGAAGTTTTAGGACCTCCTGAGTCCACCGGAACTGACAGATCTGCAAATGGTTGCTCCAAACTTGAGTTTCAACACCCGGGCAAAAAACGCAGGAACTGACACAGTGAGTCAGAAATCCACTGAAATGATCCCAGATTCAAGAATGAAGGTGTTTCCAAGCTCCTGAAGTAATGTGGATACCAAAAGCAAGCAATAGTTGCCTCTACAAGTCAATACGGAGTCTCTGTCATCGAACGGAACAGGGAAAAGCTCAAAAAACGACTTTTTCTTTGAAAGCTCTTAACAGGCTCTCAAAACCACTTCGCAAAGCCAAAGTGACTTTTCCAAAGGTTCCTCCAAGGTCTCTGCACACTCAGATGCAAGTAAAGTCACCCACAAAGCTTCCCACAAAGCTTCTCCTTCCTCCCACAGAGCTGCTGAGCTTCAAGCATTCATGCACGCTCAGCTAGATCACCCGGGCTCTGATACCAGTTGAGAGTGCTCTCAACGGAAGCAAGAATGGAAGAAGGAGAGAGAGAGACAGAGAGCCACACAAGTTTTGGTGGGTGCAGAACCACCCTAATCTTCTTTTTCATTCATTTATATATGTGTTTGAGTATTGTACATAACTGGGGTTAAGGCACAGTGACCTTTAACCCCCACATCTTCCTCGTTCTCCCCAAAATCTGTGACAACTGTAAAGTTATCCCCCTCTTCCAGATAGTCAGTGAGGTCATCAAAACTCTCACCAAACTATGGTGAGTCATTTGTCTCTCCATAGAGGAAAAAAGTTTGTGACTCCATCTGAACGTAGAGGGAAAACTTGAACTCGCTCCCATGTCTTTGTAGTTGCAATGTTCTCACAATCATCATGATCCCCTATGATGCATGCACTACAAAAACAAGAAAGTTTTCTCGTTTTAATCAGTTGGTTGTTTGAAAAGCCTCATATGCTATGCAGACAACGAACTCCTTTAATTTTCTCGCAATCATGCCGACTTCTCCTTTGCACTTCATCCATTTTCACTTCACAAAATGCTTTATGTATTACAGCATTCTTAAGGCTTTGTTTACTATATGTTGAATGCACGCCTATGGAGAGGTTGGTTGTAAGCCATGTTATAGCATCATGGGCATCATTGTGTTTTTCTTAATGGCATGCTAATTGGTGTTTAAACAGAGCTTTTGCTTAACAACAGCACCGCATCCATCATGTTCACCCTTGCCATGGCTAGACCCAAAGAAATTCCACATCATGTCTAGACCCTGGTCAGGGATTTGAACCTTCAGACGAAGTAGAATGCACATGCTGATTTAAATTGAGAGGCAGCACCATCTGACCACACTCAATGTTGTTTTATATTTTTTGCATGGGGATTTTCCCTTTTCAGCCATTCCCAATGCTGTAGAAAAGCATGCTGCACAAACAGGGTGTCATGTTCCCTATCATCTGAAATGTAGAAATGGTAAGTGCATTGCACTATCCTGGACTCTTGTGAGTCAGCAAGTAGATTGGCATCAAGTGTGGAAGAATCAAGCAAATGACTGTACATGATATGCACAAGAATTATTATATGCTTGTTGTACCAATGAGCACTTTGTATCTCATCTTGTTCTTGAAAAGAGTAATTTTCTACAAAATCTATGACAGATGTAATAGTGTCACCCCGGAAAATGGGCAAGGCATGTCTTGAACTACTAATCCTGCCAGTTGGCCATGAAATTGTGAAGCACATATTTTGGGATGGATTGAACCACGTGACCTACAAGCTCCCTTGGCTCGGTGCTCTTATATGATAGTAGCCATCTCTTTTTTATCGGATCCTTCAACATTGACATTTTCAAATCTCCTCCATTTTAGAGCAATGTGGTTGCCTTCCCTCATTTCATTTAGACAGACATTGAATGTCTTCTTCCTTAGCTTCAAACTGCAATGCTTGCATGTGCTGTGAATGCATTCAATCCTGTGCCACTCACAGTGTCCCTTTGGACAAACCACTGGCCCCCACAGAGACCTCAAGCTTCAAAACATGCCCTCCCTTGCAACACATGATGAGGATCTAGTGGCCTACAAACTATGCATTCATTGGGGAGGCGTGGGCATCGATCCCCATGGAGCAATGCTCCAACACGGCCAGATCTCAAGCCATCCATAGCTTCACAGGCCAGATCAAAGTCTATGTGTGTTTTGCAACAACAAACATTCCTGTCTTTGAGTTTCTTGATGTACCAGGGCTTACAATGCTCAAATCTCCTTTGCCCAATTGAAATTTCCGATCTGATCCACAAACTTGAGATACAACTATGTCTGCTGACCCAACATGTGGGAACATTAAAACAATGAGCCCCCTTTTTGTTACTATTAAAAGAATACAAAACACAGTCTAATTAAAGTACATAATGAAGCAAAACAATTTTCAATCACCGTGCTGGTTTAGGACAGTTACAATTTCATTCATCGGGCTGGTTTAGGACAATCACAATTTCAACCACCAAGATGGTTTAGGACACTATCACAGTTTCAACCACCTAGATGGTTTAGCCTGACAGTCTCAACTTCACATATTAGACAAAAACAAGTATATTGCTTTTCATTTCTGAATTTCACCATTAGAAAATAACAATATATTGCTTTTCATTTCTGATTTTCACAATTTAACAGTGATATATGACCCGAATAGCAGGAAATTAAATTTAACGAATTTAAGTACTAAGAAACACAATAATTTCGACCACCGAGCTGGTCAATAACTAATGTCTGTTCAACCACGCTAGTTCAGGACAATCACATAACTGGTGATTGAGTTGAAGCACCCATGGTTGCATGATGTCGGGCTAGTTTAATAAAATAACAATATATTGCAAAATATATTGTTGTTACCATGCCACTGGGCTTGACAACAACTAATGTCTATTCAACCACACTGGTTCAGGACAATCACATCACTGGCGATTGAGATGAACCAACCTATGGTTGCATGATGTTCCAACCACCAGGCTAGTTTAGGACAATCACATTTAGTCCAAGCCTAGTTTAAGAAAAAAAACAACTATCCCAAAGCTCAATCACAAACAACCACTGGGCTGGTTTAGGCACCATTGACCTACATTGTATCTGACATGTGTATGATGTTCTCCTCAAACACCTTGCATCCCATCCACTTCTTACAAATGTCCTTTCTATTGGAGAAACTCTCGTATTTTTGTGCCAAAACGTCATCACTATAGCAATGACTTCCACAGTTAGGCTGTCTCTCCTTTTCTTGCGTTCTATTGAAGCCCACATACTTCTTGGATCGGGATGATCGTGCATTTCTTCTACTCTACGTTCAGCCACTGGAGCCACATTAGTCCTTCTGATTGACATTGTGCGCCCAAGCTGTTTCTACTTTTTTCAAGGGACACGAACATAGCTAATGTCACCCTCTTTGCAGCTAGTTGTTCTAAGCTGTGCACCCCTTTCAGTTTTTGTAGGCCATTTCTCAGGTTAGAGAGCATTGCCTCTTGGGTGTGCATCTCCCGAGGTATTGGTAGGGTTGTTACTCTATAAACTTTAGGGTACAGGCTGAAGCTTGTGAAGACACGAGACTGGTAATCACCTAAATGACCTATCTCAAATACTCCCCCCAATTGTGACACCACAACTCGTGTTCTTCACTACGATGGAAATGATAGAATGCGTGCATCTGCAACCACTTCTTAGTGCTGCTCTGCAAGGAGTCTTCTTTGTTCTCGTTGTTTCTCCCTTTGCACATGTAGCAAAAGTGTCTTTTGTTGCCAATTTGATACCATGCAAGCGCTTTCCTTGACTCGCACTCTGTTCCTTGTGCCTTGACCTGGCTTTTTGGTTTTCTAGTCTCACAGCCTCTATCTGCTTCTCTTGCGAGCCATGGCGAGTTGCATGTTGCCATTGATGCTCGGGGGGTTCACTATGTATAAACCCTCTATATCACATGCGTTCAAGGCCTATTTGTAAAATCCATTATCTGTAATTTTTATTTTTCCATTAATAAAATGTACCCCTTTTCTATACGAATCTGTAAATTTTTTCCAAAATCATTTTGAAAACTCCCTTTTGTAAATTAATTTTTGTAAAATTTAGATATTAAAAATTTACTTCTGTTGAACTCACGTGATAGGGTTACATATGATGACTGACCCCTCCGAGCATTGATGCCATGGCTAGGATCTCTTGCAAGCCATGGCGAACTGCATGTTGTCATTAACGCCATGGCCACAATCAGTCCAAAATACCCCCAAAGAAGCCAGCTGGTTAGGCAAGAAAAGAAAAGAAGACAACTTACCCAAAAGAAGACAATGGCAAACCAAAGTCTATGCAAGGACACGTCGAGGTGTGTGTGGGTTGTAGGGCATTTGCAGGGCGAGGGTAGGTTGCAAGTACTTAATCTTCCAAGATTTGATGGGCGGGAGGTGTGAAAATTTGAAATTCACGAGAGTAGCAAATTTTCAACCATCGATTTTTCCCCCTCCAACGATACACGTCAACAGAATTGGATATCCCAAATAAGTGCAATGTGACCTAAAATGCTTCAAAACACAAATAGGCCAAAGGGCATGCTATCGGGTTTGATGCTGTGTATTATTAAATGCAATGATCTTTGGCATGCTTATGAGCCATATAGCAAGCAAGTACATGGAAAAATAAACAATTCAAAATTGTAAATAGTGTTGGATTTATTAAAATATATTTGCACATGCACAAATTGCACTTTTCTAACTTCCTCCATTTTAGGTTGAATCTAGATACCGATACCAACAACTATCAATGTTTTAGGACCACCATGCACTAGTCCCAATAGTTTGGATTCCAAATTTTCAATCCGTTTTGGTTTTCAACAAATCAAAAGAAAGTTATGGAGCATGCCCTCAAATGGGTATGCATCACTTTAGCACAACATTGGAGGCCCATTAACCCATGCATAATGATATCATTTAGGTGCGTCCTTGGGTTGAGGAGAAGTCATGTAGTGTACTTTAGAATGATAACTTGGTTGCATGTATGTATAGAATAAAATTTTGCAGTTTTTGAATAAATTGCTATAATATCCTATAGTCTTCAGGATGCATGCTTCACATGCAACATAGCACTTGTAATGCTTTAACAGTCTCATTTCATATCCTTATTTTGATCTCATGTTCAAGTTTGGAATGTGTACTACAACTTGAAGATAGTTTGTCGGATTCCGTTGAGCAATGCATAAGTTATGGGTCATGCAAGATACCCATATACAGAATAGTTCCTGAACCTCACCAAAAATGGCTACACCCAAGCAAACAATGACCCTAAAGGTTTGAACTCTTGCAGAATTTCCAATATGTTCGTGGTTGCTCCACCAACACAAAAACTATTAGTCATCTAGAAGAGGAGAACACAAAAGAGACATGATGCAAATTCTGCAATTCTGTAATTCAGTACGTGATATGCATGAACCACAAAGAAGATGAGAGAGAGGTTAAGGATAACCGCCAAGGGACATAACCCTCTAGCTCTCAATGGTGTGAATACACCATTATTTGTGAGTTCTCTCTATAGGTGCCTAGACAACCCCTAATAGAGGAGTCTAGAATTGAGGAGTGGAGAGCTAGTCTCATTCAGGACTTTGAGGGGTGAGGGTTGAGGAGGAGGGACAATGGAGGAGTAGGAGGAAGGAGGAGGAGGAGGAGGGAAGAGGGGGAGGAGGAAGGAGGGAGTACAAGGTAGGGAGTGCAAGGGTAAGGTCATGCTAGAACATGATACTGTAAGATAGCATGGACACAATGGATATCAGTCACATGAACACAATAGTGAGCTTGAACACTAAACCCCAAAGAGTGGGAGCATCATTCCATTGAGAGATATTTATACATGTTGGTATCTACACAATCTGTGGGTACCTCTAGGGTGGGACCTGTTTTGTACGAGACCTGTTGGACTTAGAGCCCCTCCACTTTTTGGGTGGACCTTTTGGGTCTCTACACAAAGTGGGGGGACCTTTTGAGTCTCTAGGGGGACCTTTTGAGTCTCTACACAAAGTGGGGGGACCTTTCAAGTCTCTACACAAAGTGGAGGACCTCATGAGTCCCTACAAAAAGTGGGGGGACCTCATGAGTCCCTACTGAAAGTGGGGGGACCTAAAAAAATGTAGGCTTTTAGTCTTTCTCCTTCTACTTTTAGTCTTTATCTCTCTAGATCTTGATTTTGCAAATATGGTTGGATCTTTTCTAGAGAAGATTTTGGCTATCCTCATCCTTTAAGATTCATTTTACCATCTTGTAGGCTCAAGATATTACAAGAGAACCTTTGCCACTACTCTACACACAGAATGATCTCATCGTTGTTGCTCTAAATTGCATTTTAGCCCTTGTGACCATAGGTTTAACATTTGATTACCTATCCTTGATTTATGGTTGAGTCTATAGATGATGTTGTGCTACAGTAGTTTTTACCCAATGAGTATGGTAAAGATGGCACCAGCTCATAGATGGATTAAGATTCTTGTCAATCTTTCCTTGTAATCCATGAAAATTGTAGATTGTTTGCTTAGTTTTAGATAAGCCACTATCAACCATGTCTTCAAACAAACACACATACCACCCTTGAAGATATGCGTATCTTTGGAAGAAGAGACTGGTTGTTTGAGCATCCATCACTTGATTTGGTCTGAAACTGAGCAAGGTAAATGGTCATCAATGGTGAGGGACATCTCTAGCATTACTACTAAAGCTTCAATATATTTGGTGCTCTCCTTGAGTGTTTTTTCATAACTACCCATATGTGATGTATGTTTGTCCAAGGCTCTGATGAGAGTGTTTCTTGGCTTTTCTATATGACCTTGGAGTTTCTATTGATTTGTGAGGAGCACCTTTCTTATCTAGATCATGATGATTGGCATCCCATCGGTAGTGACACGGTACCGCATCAAGTGTGGGATGCATTCAAAGGAAGATGGATCTTGCAAATACTCAAGAAGGTATTTTTCTTTGAGAAATTTTGGTCTAAGCCAAGAAGGTTGTGGCTCTAATTTGTTGCTTATGTCTGGAGTGATTTGTGCTTGGTGAATGTGCATTGAAATCCTAGAGAGATCCCATCCTCGTTTGATTGCATAACTAGGTATTACTTCCAAAAATCACCAATGGGATTACCAGGCATGGGAATACTATCTATATTCTTACACAACTCCCATGTGGGTGTGTGATTTGGATTATCCAATTCATGAAGCTCATTGACAGAATCATTAATGGTGCCTTCCATTGGAAACTCACTTGAGATTTGAGGAATATGTGGTCTTAGGGGAGAGGAAGAGGTTATAGGGAACAAACATGGGGTGGAAGCAAGTAGTAAATTTGAGAAGGTAGAAGTAGGGATGCTGGTGGAATGTGGAGGGAGTGTAGGGAAAATGGATTTAGAAACTTGATAGTCCTCAAGGGAAGGATTTTCAAGTGATGGAAAAAAGTTGAGGTGTTATTGGATGGCATGAGTTAGATTCTTGGATTAGGAGGTAGTGTTGAGAGGCATGGGCACAAAGGCATGGCAAGGAATATAGGTTAGCATTTATTTCTAGAATGGTATGGAGGATGCCACTAGAGTTAGGGAGGGCTGCCACTAGAGTTAGGGAGGGATGTGAGAAGATCAAAAAAGAAAGTGGCAAGGTAGGAAAAATTAGATTGAATGTAGACCACATATTCCTCTAGCAAATCTTTGTCACTTCTGGTAGGTATTGTCAGCTTCAATGTAGGATTGTCTAGGTGATTGTTGCAGCAAGGGTAGGAGTCCAGCTACTCCCAGGGGATTCACTCTTCATTAATGGGGGGCATCACCTACGTGCATGAACTTCAATAAAACCCCCTATTAAGATCCACATAGGATGATAAAATACCCCTATTTAAGCTTATAAGATACCACCAAAATTCTATTATGTCCCCCCCTTTCCTTAATTTATCTACATTCTTTCTCAAGGATTTAGATTACACAATAAGCAAATTAGGATTACTATTTAAAACCATGCACACTGAACAAAACTTCTTCGAACTAGTTACCCAAGGTAGCCTATCCTATATCCCCCTCTTAAATATGGCATGGCCCTCCTAACTTCAATCCAATATTGGGAAAAAATAAAAAGGACCCCCACCCCTAATGTATAAGCTTATGCCTCATTTCAAAAAACCCCCATATTGTACACTCATGTGATATCATAAATTTCCCCTTGTGAATCCCTCGGGCAGCTACTACCCTAAGAGGGGGACTTTCCATCAAGCACTCATATAGAAGTTTCACATTAGGCTTTAACCATATGAGATTTGCATGCATTGTAAGACAAAACACATTTCTCTCATCCTTTTCCATCTATTGGCATATATTTCAAAGAGTTTTTGTGCTCACTAGCCTAGTCCACCAATCAAAACCAGATACTGCATGTAGCATCATGAGTTGCAAGTGTTTTCAGTGAATGTGTATTCTTCCTTCAAGGTGATCCTCTTCCTAGAGGACTACAACAAGAACTTGGTATAATGTAGTGATGCCCTATAGTAATGGATCTTGTACTGACTCCTCCACATCGTCACCAAATTGACTCAGGAGTTGAAGTTCCAGCTTGGAAATTATTGCCTTTTGATTTTGCAGCCCTGTTCCATTTTCTTTATACTTACCCAATGTTAAGGTGTATGCAACCTTTAAACTATTGAATTGTTGAGCTGCTTTTGGCTGAACTAGAAATTGATCATTAAGCACATGGAGAAGGATTATCTTTTGTTCTTTCAAGAGCATCCTGATATCCTTTGTCATTCACAATTTCCTCTCTTGATGCTATGCATTCCTTCTCTAGTGCTTGAATTTGGTGCCTACCTTCTTTGAGGCTGTTTCTACAACTCATTATTTATGTCTACTGTGGCATAGATATGATCCTCTTTAAGTAGCAGGCTTTCATTTAAGTGCACCATTTCTTTTCTTAGATAATCACAAGAGACTTGCATTTGCAAGAGGGATAACTCAACCTCTTCATTTTTGCTCAAGGCATCAAATAGCTATAGGTGTTTTTCTTGGAGAAAAATTGTGGCTTGTAAGGCATCTTTCCTACTTTCTACTAGAGCATTTTGTATAAGGAGCTATTGTAGTATTTGCTCTAACATGCTTTCCTTAAGCTTAAGAATTTTAGTCTTGATAATTTGCAACTTCTTTTGGAGTGATGGGATCACTTGGCTCCCATGTTCCCATGTGAAATCTTGATCTTTTTTCTGAATGAAAGTCTGTTGTAGGGTGTCACTAGAGAGATTTTGGGACTGTGGTCCTAGAGCCATAGAGTCATCACAATGTTGTTGACTTGTGATTCTTGAAGATGCATACTATTTGGCTCACTTATAAATTTACTATGTGTCATGGTCCCCTCTTATATTTCTTCCCTCGACTCCTTTTGTTGCAGTAGCAATTCTAAACTGAGTTGCACAATTCCTTTGTAGAGATCCACATTGTCATTCTCTAGAGTCTGCTCAGATTAGTCTGCTCAGATTATTGTCATCCAATTCTGAACTGAGTTGCACAATTCTTTTGTAGAGATCCACATTGTCATTCTCTAGAGTCTGCTCGGATTGTCGTCCACGATTGCCATCTGCATTTAGAGTACATGGAGGATCTAGTTCCCATTCTAGAGATAATATCAAGTTTTCAAAGTCTTCTATATCTTTTGTTTTAATGCCCTGTTTTGAGAGAGGAAACCAATGAAGAATGGGTTCCTTGTTCTGGTGTGACACAACCAAATTCTGATGCTAGGGGGACTCAGATTATTTGGGACACATATTAGTAGTATAGTAGATAAATTCTACCTAGTAACTAGATGGATGAATATTATATGTTGAAGTCTTGGAGATAGGCTTGACCTTCATGAATGTTGCACTGCTGAAATTATTAGGTGTCATATGAAGCCCAAAAGTCATATGTTCAAGCTCAAAATTCTAATGTGTGTGTGTGTGTTTTTGTACATAAAGAGTGTGTACAAAAGAACGCGATATGGAGGGTTGGTAAGTTCCCAACCTCCATATCACTTTCTTTTGTACACTTTCTCCCTCTCCCTATCTCTCTTCCCCCAAGCCTCTCTCTCTCTCTCTCTCTCTCTCTCTCTCTCTCTCTCTCTCTCTCTCTCTCTCTCTCTCTCTCTCTCTCTCTCTCTATCGCTTTCTAGCAAGATCCCCCTCCTCTCTCTCTGCCTCCCCCCTCTCTCCCTCTATCTCTACTTGATCTCTCTCTCCCTATCTCCCACTCTCTCTAGTAGGGTTGTTGAAGCAACCCTACTGGCCTAAGGTATAATTCTCAATTTTACTGGTAGGGTGGAAATGGTTAAACCCCCAGCAACCTCTCACTTAGGACTTATGTTTTATGATCTCAGGTGCAGGTTAGCATAAATTCCAATGGCAAGGATGAAGGCTACTACCAAGAAGATGGACATGGGTCCCCCAATAGAAAAATTGGCAACATCTAGAGGACGGGATTCACATCCAAGAAAAGGGAAGCCAATGCATCTTCTCCAACAAGCAAAAAAGAGAAGATTTACACAGAAGGTCAATACTTCAATGGAGATAAGAAGGGCCCAAAAAGCCATGGGACTGTGCATTCCCAAGGCTCCTTTTCAAAGGCTTGTTAGGGAAGTTTGTGATGATATGAACTTTATAGGCCTTGGATACCGGGCTTTATCTGTGATTGCTTTGAGACAATCTTCTTTTAGGATAAACTCTTTGATTGACTCTACATCTGCAAAACTTATCCTTACAACAGGTCCCAGTGTATGTAGATGCTTGAGAACATGTAGCTCTAGCTTTGCAGTATCTAGATTATTGGACGAGGTATGAAGACGCTTGGTTTCCTTATATTTATTTCTCTGCACCTCCTCGAAGGCTATTTTTGCTCTTGTTTTTATTCCATGAGTCACTTGAGTGACTTCCTCTATAGCCACCTCATCTTGTTTTGGCATCCAAGCAAGTGGTATAAGCAAAATGTCTCTCATCTTCATGTCTGTCATATTTGTAGCCTTCAGGAGTTTGTCGTATCTCCATCTCACCATCTTTAAAGTGGTGATATCTTTTGCCATGATTGTCACCCTATGGCTGTGGGCTGCAAGAAGAAATGTATCTTGGAAAAACTTTATGAAAAAAGTCCTTGGCAGCTACCTGCAAGACCCAAATAGCTATTCTTTGTCAAGGACAAGTTACCGATACAGTTATCCTTGTAGGACTCAGGTAGGTTTTTCTTTTTATATATAGATTTAGACAACCACTCATTTTGAACACTATTCTGAATTCCTCTGTTGATTTGCAGCTTACTAAAAAAAAAGTTACATGAGGAGATTCAAGGTATGGTTCAGATTGTGGACCCAGCTATCTCCTTCAAAATGAGGGATCCCAAGGAGCCGGTGGACCAGCTTGCAAAGTATTTCACATATTGCAATGCTGGGAAGTTGTTCTTGTGAAGCTTTTTAGTGACTATCTATGAAAGAGCATTAGACGCCATTATAAAACACTGCAAAAGTATTCTGTCACTACAAAAAACACAACTTCTACCTCAGAATCTGTGAACCTAATTATCATCCCTTACCATTCAGAGTATGTGATTAGTAAGTACATTGCATAAGGAGCTAGATTGTTATTTTCAATCCACAAATGCTAATCTTTACTGCATTTGTCAAATGAAGTTGACATTGGAGCTTAGCTTGTATCCATCTGCCATCAAAAGGATGCTTCTACTTCAATTTAGTTATAGATACTCATCTAGAGATCGATCTGTAAGTGAATTTTTGGATGCATAAAATAAGTATCGTAATTTTTTAAAATAACAAAGTATTTATTTGTAGAAAGTTGTTCACACTCACATATGCAACTTGTAGTGGTCTGCAGAGACTATCTTTTGCAATCGATTTCTGTGAAAAAAATTCACTTAAGTTGGGAGCAATTGAATCGCTGCATTTGGACGTAAGACATAAAATCTTTTGCCCTCTCAGTACTATGTTCAAAGTAATTAGAATAATTTTATGCTTACAAGCAACTGGATGGTTCATAGACACCACAACAGTACGATGCCCACTCTTGTGGATGGAGGGTCCTTATAAATAGCAAGTACATTTTGGATGCTTTTTTGTCAGGAGATACAGTGGAGGCAAGTACATTATTGACGCATTTAAAAGTTATACACAACACAATATAACATAGAACTTGAAACTAAAGTTTTGTTTGCATTTCTGCAGATGATAGAACAAAGCTATGATGATCAATTTGCATTAAACTTCACAGCTAGGATGATCATAGATTTCATTAAATACGCGTCCTCGTTACCACAAGAGAAAAGCACCGAGGAGGAAAGCTCTAAGACATTAGATGAGGGAAAGAGCTCAAAAGTGATGGAAGACCTCACTCTAGAGAAGGATGAGGGTCCTTTGACAAGACGAAAGGATCATGAGGCCCAACCTTAGATGCCTCCACATTCCACTGAACTTGGACATGAGGCCCCTCCATCCCCTCAAACTACCAGATATACTTTTTATACAGTGCCCCATTTTGTGTTCTTTTACAAAATTTATTTTATACTATCATTGTATTTTGTAACTTTAATTGTTGTTGGCATTAATATTTTCATTCAATATTCTGTTCAAAAGCATGCTATCAGATAAATATTTGCACTATAATGGTCATTTCTGAGCAATCCAGTAAGAATCTCATTGCGCGGCAGAAGGCAAATGGTCAAACAGGCCCCATACGTGCCATAGTGGGTTTTGGCATTTCTAGACTCCCCGCACGATGCCGAACACATTTGCCTTGTGTGCCACGGTGAAAAAACATCATTTGACCACTCAAATTCACACTGAAGTTGCATAAACTGATGGAAAGCATCATGTAACATGTATAATAACATGGGAATAGTAATAGAACATAAAAATATCTTTTATTCATTAGCCTCAAAGGGCAAAGATTTACAAAATGATTCAGGTTACACCAAATGAACCTAAACAACATCTAGGGCCTAAGGGAGGGATCGGAGCGGATGCGCTTGGTGAGTGCAAGGTCCTTGTCCATCACTATTACTCTTTTGGCATGGATAGCATATAAGTTCGCATCTTCAAAAAGACCTACTATCATCTGCTCCGTTGCCCCCTGTATTGCTCCCATAGTGCTTGAAGTGAAACGCACATCATCCTTGTAATGCTATGCTATTTCACGTACAACACGTTGGAAGGGTGCACAGGGAATGAGATTGTCCACAGTGGTTTGGAACTTGCGGATCTCCTGAAGTGCATTCACACCTGATTTTTTGCGCCTCTTAATCTTTGGGGGACCCTGCACTGGCCTCTAAACATGGCCCCATGGCCGCTTGTCCACTTTGAACTTCTTTTGCCTCTCCTTCATTGCAACCACCTCTTCAGACTCCTCTTCCTGTGTCTGGTGGGTACTTCGAGGTGGCTTGTCATGCCTAGGGGTCTTCTTTGTCCTTGGTCTCTTTTCCTTTTCATGAGGCTATGAGATAGTAGGCTGAGGCTCTTGCTCAGCTCGTGCTAGAGGCTCCTCATATCTGATAATATCAAGGCATAGAGGGTTGATGGTGCTCTTCCGTGTGGTCTGCTTGGTTGGACGATTGGGGCCAAGGTTCATTATATCTGTGAGCTCGGCAAATACTTCCTCTTGTTGTGGCCCCTATAATCTCTCCATCTTCTCTCTTTGCCTTTCTTGCTCCCCTTGTTGGTCTAGATGCTCCATGCCAGGACCCCACGGAGGAGGGAGGGGCAGTTGATCACGATTGATTGGACTATTTGGCTCCTCTTGGGAGACCTCTCTACCTCCACGATTAGTTGTGTGGAAGGACTGAGAGGACCCCTTATCATGCTTGGATTCTTCATCATGCTTGGATCCTTCATCATGTTGGGATTCCTCATGGTGTTGAGATCTCTGGGATCCCCCATGAGAGTTGGATGGTGGGGACTCGCATTGCTTAGACTCGTGATGATGAGAACCACCTTCAAATCCCTGTTGATCATTGTCCCCTTGGCCACTAGGGCTTGTAATGTGTTTAGAGGCCATGGAGTTGTGAGGAGGAGAACGGGTAGCATCTAAACGGTGTCCATTGGGTCTAGTAGTTTGTTTAACTCGTGCCATAGAAATGAGGGATTTTAGGGTTTTGAAGTGCTTTATATAGTCTTTTTTAAAGCACTTTAGGGTTTTCTTTTGAATTAGGGTTTTTTTAATGCACCCCCTCCCCCTAGTCTTTTGTCTCACCGGTTCGGTAATATTTAATCTTCACCACCCTCCCTCCCAACCCACTCACCCCTCCGCCCTGCCATGTCGCACATGCAATTCTGCAATTTCCAAACAAATTTATGAATTTTGGAATCTATAATTGACTCAAAATAGTGTTAACTTTATTCATCAAACATTTTACATTTAGGGCTCACTTAGGACCCAACGCCTCCCCTATCTGACTCTACGGTGCAACCAAAGTGCAACCCCTTGGCTCCTTGTTGAGGACTTCCAAGCAGCACATCTCCTTGTCTTCTTGACATGTTGAACCACTTTTGCGAGACTTGAGACCTCTACCTTATCGGGCCTGAGAGTCCTAGCCTCTAGACATCTATAAAACCGATTGAACATTTCGTGTAGTGCATTGCTTCGCCCCATGCCTTGTATTCTTAAAGTATGTTGCCTTTGCTCTGTAGTGTGATTTCTCCATTCCTTGAGTATTCCAAATGGATTGAGGGCCCCATTGCTCCACAAAATGCTGTAAAGAAAAACATTGTATTAGAAGCATAAACTGACTCAAGTTTAAAGCACAAAATTTCAACCTAAGGAGGATTACCATATAATGTGTAATATGTGACTACCCCCATGCTTCTACCATCAATGATATGAATTCTCCCAATGCTGTCTTGAATCTCTCATAATAAAACTCATCTGTTTGACCTTGTCTAAGCAACTTTATAAATGCATCAAGATTTGTCCACAGTTTTTCTCTCAAAGTAGCAATTGGCGGATGTGAAGCTTGATTTGTAGTGCATTCACACAAAGCTTTCTAATACTCCCAATCTAGGGTGCTTTGAGCCAATAGACTAGGTGCAACTGTACCGAGTCATCACCTCCTATGTCAAATGAGAGTCAAATTATGCAAATGTCACCCAAGGGGCAAGGCTTGGCAAGACAACAGGGAGTTAATGTAGATGGCACCTAGCAAGTGACTGTCACTAGCAATAAGACAATGGGGAGTCAATGCAGATGGCATGGAAGGCTCTAAATTAAGAGCAACAATTTTGTAAACATATGAATCTATATCATTTTATACAAAGACTTCAGCTGAGAGCAACGTTTCTCAATGTAAACATATGATAGCTATAATTGCTATAATTCTTTGGTTCAATACAAAACTTCAGTCTAATGGCATGTCTTTTTTCTATTTAAAAGTTTTAAATTTGTGCATATTGCGAGTGACAATGTTCTTTACATGAAATATTTAAGTCTCCTTTCATGGATTTATAAAATTTATCACGTTAAGGAAAAATGTTAAAAATAATTAAATTAATAAATAACTTAGGAATAGCTAAAATTTCTAAAATAGGATTCTTTCAAATTCTTGCATGTTAGTGCAAAAGTATAGAATGAAAAAAAAAAGATTTTTATGTGAATATGATAGTGCCACAAAGTGAACTTTTGATTTGGGAAGGATATTTTCACAAAGTAAAATTCTGATTTGGGAAGGATATTTTCACAAAGTAAACTTTTCATTTGGGAAGGATTTTTGGGCTTCATCCAAAAGCAACAAAAAAAGTCCAAAATTAATGAAATAGGTGTTCTATGTTTTGTAGTAGGCCGTGTGTGTGCTTGTTGTAGAAAGCAGGGTGAGTGCCTTCATTGAAGTAATTTTGTTCTTGAAAGTTGTTGAAGTGGGTCACGAGGTTCTCAAATGAAGCCAAAGATGTAATACTCTCATGAACAACCGCAAGAAAGTGGGAGAATGGACCTCACAAAAACCTTCCGACCTTAAACGTTACATATCTTTCAAGGAACCTCACAGAATGCATAAGAACATTCACATGAGAAACAATATCAATAGGAAAAAGAAGAGCATTCTTAACAAGCAGAGGAAAAATTAAAGGAAAGGAGAGGAAAAACATAAAGAAATAAAAGAACAAGAAGAGAAACACATACCTTGATGAAAATGGAGGAAGAAGTTTGCTAGAAGACCTAAAAATGGAGAGGGAGATTTGTGGAGAGGATCTGAATTGGTTATGCTGCGATTTATGCAAGTTTCAAAGGATTAATTGATATCACGAGAACCTTCAAAGGGCTAAATTATAGTTATAGAGTGGGGCAAGTCATGAATGAGTGATACCAACCAAAAATGCTTACATGTAGAATACTTATGCTTACTGGAAAACTATAAAAGTGAGCTTTTATTGAGAGTTGTGGTGCCATGAGTGCATAATTAGAGGCTAAGGTCTGGTATAGGAAAGAATTAAAGTAGCCACCCTAGGATGTGGACTACATGATGTGGAGATCTGGATTGAGGATATCCACGACGAGAGATGTGGATAAGAGGATCCCACAAATGTTGACTATTCAAAGGGCACTCTCTATATAAGAGGCCTATCATGTATTGTTGAAAACGCACATGTGCAATAGATTGAGTATCCTACTGTGTGTCTCTGTCATGGAGTTTCTTCTATGGTTTGATCCTTCGTGATCGTTATGTTCATTGAGTGATAGATTAGGTTAAGTATGATCCACACTTTCACATGGTATTAGAGCTCCCTTGCCTTCCACTGAGGCATTGCGATCCATATGAGAGAGTGTGATTGATTGAGAGATCGAGCTTCATGCTTTCATTCTGTTGTTCATCATATGGCGACCTTCAACATCTTCCCAATGTAGGAATAGCTGCCTCTCCAACAGCGGCCTTCTACATAGCCATTAGACGCAGTGTCCAGATCCCTATCTTCAAAAGGCTCCCTATAGCTCGGCCCTCCACAATGCAGCCAGTCGATGAACCTTTTTCTACATGGGACACTCCAGCCAATGGGTCACGAGCATACTCATACTCAAATCATACCTTGGTGGAGAGCTCAAACTATCGTAGCACGCTCCAATGGAACTGGACCGCTGTCATGATCTCAAAAAAACTGACCGCCTTCCCTCAAGACTACTCGAAAAGGCAAGTTGCAAGATCAGACCGTCAAACCTTCGTTGCCAATATTGGATATTCCTGCACTCCCTTTGGCTTCCCTTTGGTGGCTTCAGACCTCATCATGATACTAGTTGATCAGTTGCAATACTGGGTGTCACCTGCTTGCTACCCGAGGTTCCTTGATTCCATCCTTTTGCCCACCAAGATTACTATTGAAGAGACATCAGTTGTACCTTAGTGATGGTTTGCAGCAGCGATGGGCATCTCCTTCAGAATCCTATCACATAGAGCTCTTGAGAGAGTTAAGCTAGCCTAAGCTTTCTTAAAAAGCTAAGGAAAATCACCTAAGAAAGCTGGAATTAGCAGGATGTGCAACATATAATAATATCAATTCTCTATATATATTTATATGGTTTTCAAGCACATGGTAAGACTTGCAAATGAAAATTATAAAGTATATAAAGTAAATAGCTAGCTAGCCTATATAAAGTAAAAGGAAGGTCAAAATGATGTCCTATGAGTGCCTTAGACAAAGCTAAAATTTACTAGTCTAAGAAAGAAGGATATAGAAAAAATGGCTAGAGTTTCATATGACCATGAGGGTTGAATGGTTCACAAATATGTTATCTATAACTATTAACGTGGACCCAAAGAAATAGAGACATTATTTTTTAAATTTTACCTAAATCCACAAACATAATGGGATATTAATTCTATCTGCTCCTTCCTCCCAAAGTTGCCTCTTGTCTTTCCACCTCCTCCCCACTCAAAGCCTGCCTCTTGTCTTTCCACCTCCTCCCCTCTCCCAACCTCCATCCAAGAGCTTCTCTTCCAAGATGCCACGTGTCCTTGCTTTTGTTTTCCTTTGTCCATGGTTAATAGGCTAAAGATAAGGAGTTGACTTAAAAACTACCACTTAAACACATGTCATAAGCATAGTGAATAGCTTGGGCACATGACAAAGGTACATGCAATGTATAGTGCACATAGAAAGGAATAATCTTTCAAAATAAATCTAGGTGCATGCATAAGGCATGTATAGGAGCATCGACATCATAGGAACAACATAAATAAGACAATGATTACATAGGTAGTGCATGCTTGCTAACAAAAATATGGCTTGCAGCATATTTTATAAGACACATAATTTCTTCTCAAAGTTTGTGTCGATGTTCTCTTCCCTAGGTTCTTTCTACTAGACTTGCTCTTGCTGATTTAGATTCACAGCTAGCAAGAATTATAATCTATGACATTATAGAGACCTTTGAGCATAACTTTACTAAGATTTTTCCCAACATGATTTCACATCGATTATGAACTAAATCCAATTATATAAATCAACTATTATGGTTAAAAAGTAAACATTTAAAGTAACATTATTGGTGCCATTGTCATGCTAAGACCAATCTTTACTTGTATTCTTTATTGGGTAAATGATGCCTAACTTTCTCCACCATCCTTGTGTTTGTGATTGGTTTGTATTTTATGTTTATCTTATAGACTTAAATTCATCCTCTCTTGTATTTATTATGAAGAGGCGCATTTTTTAATTGTCCTAGTACTTTTCAACGCTTCATTTTGTCAATTAGGAATGAAGGTATCTTCCATTTCCAACAAGTACTCAATCGATAATTAGCTAGACCTTGCATACATTCAATGGCTTTATTGTTTGTCTTGTTCATAAAACGTTGGTGTGGTTTCCAAGGCCAACCAATCATCTTTAAGGATCTGATAAGGATTGATATCAAACATGTAGATAATGCAAAGATGCAAATCCAAAAAGGTTAAATCAGTGTCTTTACTTAATGTGGGGACATCATGTTGTTGTGCTATTGCATGTTAGTCAAGAGCATTTTTATGAGATGGGTGGAAAATTCTTAGAGATTCTAGATAGGTTGGGAAACTTCAAATGGAATGTCACTTTGCTTACTTGAGAGAGACCCTACCACCCTTAAGTTGAAAGAGTGCCACATGAGAGAGAGAGAGAGAGAGAGAGAGAGAGAGAGAGAGAGAGAGGGGTTTCACTTATGGAAACAATCCCAAGGAGCCAAATATGACTCATCCGAAGGCATGAGAGGATCGACAAGACAAAAACAAGATGAGAACACAAACCAACAAGTTTGAGAGAGAGAGAGAGAGAGAGAGAGAGCATAATATGACTCATCCGAAGGTGATGAGGGCATCAAGAGACAATGACAAGATCACAACATAAACCAACAAGTGAGCGAGTAAGAGAGAGAGATCAAGGGGGGAGGGACCTCGAAGGATCTGGAAGTGTGCACGTAGGGACCTCAAAGGATCTCAGGAAAGGGACTCCGAGGGAAACATATACTTTGAAGGCGAATGAAAACATTTTCAACACGTCTGATCGTACAGGCCTTTTTCACCCTGACCTTCCAAATTTCCAAAATCAAGCATGCAGGGATGACGGCTGCCGGGATGACGGCTGCCGGCATGCCGGCATTTGCACGTCCACCTTGTCGTCCGACTTTCTGTCATCTCCCTGCTCATCCTTCCTATCCGCGCTTCTTCTGCTCCTCGACCTTTCCAGCTTCTCGCAGCTTCTCCTGTGGACTTTCAGCGACTCCGGCCGAAACTTCCGTCCGCAATGCCTAGTGATCACAAACAAAATTAGACTGAAGCTGCCGGGTACGCAAGTTCATCCATAAAAATGTAGCTTCCTTACGTGCATTCCTGCAAGGAGAGATTGAAATCCGGTGGCGGCAAGCTCATATCCACTGCATGTTGAAGCATTTTCTCCCAGTCGGCTTTGCTCCTTTCCGGCGGTAAAGGCCTGCAGGAACCAAACGGTATACACTTTTGCCAATTGACAACGAAGATCGCTTTGCATGCAGGATATCCACAACAGAAACGTCCCAGACAACGAAGATCGCTTTACATGGATATTGCACAACAACAACGTCCCATCAAAATTTGACATCCTGCCTTCCTACCTTTCGTCTCTGTTGAAAATTTTCTTGGTTGTTTCCAGAAGCTCTTCCCACAGCAGCGGCAAGCCTTTATCTGATCCTAGCTCGTGATCATCGCATCCATTAACCTTGCTCTTATAATCTGGCGGCGCCTGGAATTGCCCCGAGCTCATTGCTTGCAGCTGTAGTTGCTCCCTAAAATCCATGTGCTTCGGTTTCAATACTGAATTTGCAGGCGAACCATCGTCACCTGAATTGTCTTCTGATCCAAACACTGGGAAGGACTTCCTATGGCCGGCGCTACCTCTTCGCTTCTGCCCATAATCGACTGACTTTCGGCTAGCATTGGAACTCCTGCAACAACCTAGTGAATACGACACTGAAGAAGTTTCCCAGAATAAAAGTTCCGAATGAGACATGGGAGCAGATATTTCACCTCGCAGAAGTTGTCTCGATGCTTACAGGCATCGTGTCTGGCAGTGCCACCCCAAGCTGATCAGAGTAGCCCTCTCTTCGTCCTGATCTCTCGATCACAGCTGCCCAGCTGTTGCCCTTGTTGGAAGCTACGGGAACTGTCGGCGTCTTGTACCCCGCTGGGTGGCTCCACTTCTTGGAGTGACTGAATCCCCTAACGTCACAGAAATTTTCAACCACAGGCTGAGCTGGTCGATGCTTTGGGGCCTTGACGTAAATCGACACTGGCATGGCCTCCTGTTTTACTTGCAGTCCTCCGCATGAGACCAATTGCAAGAACCCCGAGCTTTTGCGTTTTGAAGTTGGAATTGGCTCCTCCTTTTGAAGGCGGACGCTTTGTACATTAGACCTTGCGGACCTCTTCGAAGAGATTTGCGGCATAGACGCGGCACCCGCAATTTGCAGCCTCTCATGTTCATGCTGGGCTCTCGTCCGGCCAAGTGCATTAGTCTTATCGCAATAAGACAGAGGACTTTCTGGCCGAGCCAGGTTTCCGCTTTCACTGCTAGCAGCACTCGAAGTCGATGAGGACGGTGGTGGTGAGGTTTCGCCCTTCTGCAGTTCTGTAGGTTTCTCAGGCATATCTGGTGGGTCGATGCTCGAATTGACCGCGGCCAAATCTTGATTTCGCGATAGAGCCGACGGTTTCTCCTGATCGTCTGTCTGAGTAGCAGCATCGGCGCCTATCTGTAGGAGATCAGGGGACGCAGGTTTCGTGTACAGCTTATATTCTGGAAGGTCCTTAGATCTAGAGTCTTTCTCGTCGCAGCCGTCCTTCACCATACGTGCGTCAACTTTTGAAGAATCCTCATCCTGTTTGAGGGCGGATTTGGGCTCTTCACGATTTGAACTCATGGAAATCAAGTCATCATGAACCTGCTCGAGTTCAAAAGTTATCTCCGACTTCTGGGATTCGAGAAACGTCACAGAGGAGTCGTCCTCAGCATCTGCGCTCATTTCTGAGGGCTTTAAACGACAATTCGCAAGCAGTTCTCGCATTGTGCTAAACTCCTGACCACTCGACGTAGCGAATGCGTCTGAGAACACACGATGTCATGAGAACCGATCGACGCAAGGAAACTATATCTAGTTGTTTCAGAGTTTGCAACTCCGATCATCCCAAGCAGGCATCAAAACCTTTCTGCCGCTTCCAAGTATCGAGCAAAATAGTGATCCTTACTTGGGGAAATATCCACGATGCTGGACCCCTTAAGAACGTACTCGCATCCATGTGCAGGGAAAATAAGATCGTCATCGGCCAAGTCTTGCCAGACGTAGCCATTCTTGTAACTCCTAGGTGTGATTGAAAGAAAAGAGATAAGTGAGCGCAAGTGAGACATTGGATATGCGTAGATTAGCACATCGTTGGGCCTAATTCCAAAACGAGGAAACCACACCTTTTATACGACCAGGAGAACGATGACGGCAACGTCTTCCCCCGGATTAGCGTCAGCCTTTTCTTTACATCTGCGGAAAAATAGAATCAAACTGGAATGATTAAACAGTTGTGGCGAACATAGTAGCTGATTGATTTACAGAAAAGCAAGAGCATGAAGCACGTTATGATAGCCTAACTTACAGAAGCTTCAAGTTTCGCTGTCAAGACTGCAAGGAAAAAGGATCGTGCGTACCTTTCAAGTAGAGACCTTCGGTAGACGAGATCGGTACATCCAGTAAGTGAGGTTGCTCCAACAGGCCCCCCCTACTCAAGTAGTACACGATCTGCACTTTCCTGGGAGCGGAGATCTTAGCTTCCATGTGCTTTGCTGGCTCTAGACTCTACACTAGGTTACACTGAATTACGAGAATTGGTGTGGACTCTGAAGAGTAAACAGCTATGTCATATTGAAACTGGAAAGGTGGCATAATAATTAACGGATGTCGTTATGGGAAGCAGAAAGTTTCGGAAGAGACCGTATTCCTGCGGGCGTAAGCTGCAGAGGGATGGAAGAGCCAATAAGCCGGTAGGAGAAACTGGGGATGAGAGAGAGCAATGCAAGGATGTAGAGAAGAAGGAAAAGGTAATGATGCAGCAAGGAGCTGGAAAGAGAAGCGGATCAGGGCCGAACACGATGACGGGAGAAGGCGAAGGGCCTAATAAAAATAGAAGTAAAAATCGCGGCGCGGTTGACGAGGCGACGGTGATCGTGTAGCCGTGGCCCGTGCGTGTAAATGCGTAACGGCCCAATAGCCGGCCATTCCGCCCCCGTCATCCCTTTTTGGCCGGCGGAATGGCTGCCCGATCCTCCAATTCTCTTTGCCCATTCCGTTCCGGACATTTTGGACTCGTGAGGGTCTTAAGCTCTGCACACCTGAAGAGTTGTGCGATGAGGCTGATCCCACGCAATGAGTTGTGCGACGAGGCTGATCGCGATGCAATTCTGTTATGTTGTACAAGGCTCATCGCAAGTTTAGCATTGTGCACCCTCACTGCTCCTTTCCTCACTCTTCGTTTTTTGGGGTGCCAATCCTAGCACCAGTGCTCCATTCGAAGCTGACAGGAAGCAACAGATAATAGTTGAGAAATCACCTGTGGAGAGGGGAGACAGAGGGGAGAATACTTGTACAATAGCGTAGCAGCTAGTCGAAACTTTGTTAGGGCATCCCATAGCAAATAAATCACATGGAGACATTTTCAACATTATTAATGTTGTTGTAGCGCCTCCAACTCTCCATTAGGCCACGCACAGGAGGCACTCTAGCTTGTGTGTATGCATTAACTCTAAGGAATTAATGCCCGTCATTTCAGGCTTGTGTGTCTAGAGCATTGCCAAAATTGGTTCCCAGTGAATTAATGCCCGTCATTTCAGGCTCTCTTTCCACCAAATCTAGTCATGGTACCTTGCATCAGATTGGATGGACAATCTCGGAATCCTCTCTACACCTATTTTCACTGTTGCTGACATCATCAAAACCTCAAATGTTAGCCATTAAATCAAGAGGTCCCTTACAGTGGATACAGAAGGTGATTTTAATTCGAGGAACCTATTATTTGCCTCCCCGCACAAATAATGAATCCAAAAGTTTCATTGTGGGAATGCCCCCTAACTTAGCCTAGCACACAAAAGGGGTGTTTCATGAGATGGAACATGTCCATTCAATGACTTACAAAAGGCTCCTTCGTCTCGCAAAACCCCCACCCAAGCATCGACCGAACGAACGATCACCAATTAAAGGCTGTGAACAAAGAATTCATCCGTCCTGTCTTGATGCACAAAGTGACGACAATTTTCTCAAAAGGACGGTTTGGCTATTGTCCCCATTTGGACCTGGCCTTACGGCCTTTCCAAACTCAGGGTGACTAGATTTTCCTCACTTGCCAAGTCTCTTCTAGAGAGGTGAATTGCCACATGCAAAACAATGATCAGATCTACCATTCATGTCGCATATTGGACAATGTTGGACAAGCAAGACATGCAAGCAGTCTTTTTTCTCCTTTTTGTTCCTCTCTTTTCCCCCCTCTTTTCCCCTCTCCTTTCCTCTATTTTCACCTCTCTTTCCTCCTGTTTTTTCGTCTCTTTTTCTCGCTTATCTCCTCTCTTTTTCTCTCTTTTTTCTCCTCTCTTTTCTCCTCTCTTTTTCCTCCTCTCTTTTCCTCTCTTATCTCCTCTCTTTTTCTCTCTTTTTTCTCATCTCTTTTCTCCTCTCTTTCCTTCTCTTTTCTCCTCTCTTTTTCTCTCTCATCTCCTCTCTTTTCCTCTATTTTCCTCTCTTTTCTCATCTCTTTCCTTCTCTCTTTTTCTCTCTTTTATCCTCACTTTTTCTCTCTTTTTCCTTCTCTCTTTTATCCTCTCTTTCCTTCTGTCTTTTCGTCTCTTTTCCTCTTTTTTCTCCTCTCTTTTTCTCTCTTATCTCCTCGCTTTTTCTCTCTTTTCTCTCCTCTCTTTTCTCCTCTCTTTCCTTCTCTCTCTTTCTCTCTTTTATCCTCACTTTTTCTCTCTTTTTCCTTTTCTCTTTTATCCTCTCTTTTCGTCTCTTTTCCTGTCTTTTCTCCTCTCTTTTCCTCGCTTATCTCCTCTCTTTTTCTCTCTTTTTTCTCCTCTCTTTTCCTCTCTTTTCTCCTCTCTTTCCTTCTCTCTTTTTCTCTCTTTTATACTCACCTTTTCTCTTTTCACTTTCTATGTTTTTCTCTCTTTTCCTCTCTTTTCTTCTTTTAATCTCTTTTATCCTCTCTTTTTCTCTTTTTTCTCCTCTCCTTTTACCTCTCTTTTCCTATCTTTTCCTCTCTTTTCTCCTCTCTTTCCTTCTCTTTTCCCCTCTCTTTTCCTCTCTTTTCTCCTCTCTTTCTCTCTTTTTCCCCACGTGAAGCTTCAATAGCTAGACATTGAGCAAGTAGATACAAACTTCTGTCACTCTAATTCAAAGAATGCAAGAGTCTATAAATGCTTGCTCAATGTCAGGCTATCACTCTATTTTTTCTTTTGCATGATGGAAAGAGGGCATGAATGATGGAAAGAGTGCATGCTCGATGGTAATCTTCTTATTTTCTTTTCTTCAGTTCATCATGTCGACAGGAAGCTCTTCAACCTCACCTGATCTTCGGGATGCCATCTTTCGGGAGTTATATAACATTTTGGGGCACCCTCCCACTCCTAGGGAGTTATACACATACATGATGGGTACTCTAAACACCCCCCAGGAGTCGGCAGTACAGACTCCAAACCACACCAATCCCACACTAGTTGAGATTACCCCAGTGGAGTTGAGACATCCCAGCAGGCTACAAAGCCGAGCCCCTTCTCTCCCCATGTGGTCAAGAGGCCCTTTTGCCTGGTATATCGTCGACATACTCCCGTGCAGTCAAGAGTCGCTTCTCCAGCTATGAGTGGCCAGCGTACTCCTGTGCAATCACAAGAGTCGCTTCTCTAGCTACGAGTGGCCAATGTACTAGCTCGACACGACAGGGTAGCAAGCGTAGTAGCAGGGAGAGCGGTGGGGGATCCATGGCACAGTGCTTTCAGGGGGTAATGGTGGGGGTGGGAATGATTCAGATGATGCAGACGTGCCAAAGGGTGATGGTACGATCTTCTATGACATCATTCAGACAGGAGGCATCTTGATGGATGCATAGGGGAAGGACATCATGGCTTTCATGCGCTCTGTAATTGCTAACAACTACAGAGATTGCTTTATTTACTACAAAGACCAGCCAAAAAAGTTAGCTGATGAGACCTCGCTGCTGTTCGCTCTAGGTATCCCAATCCCCCCAATGTTCAATTCACAGATAAATGGGCCAAGTCAAAGATTGTTATGATACTCAGGCCAATAAAAGATCTTCACTTAAGAGGCAGGCACTAGCCAAGATTGCCAAGAGAGAGGGAGGTCAACCACCAAGGGGCCAGCAGCCCCACACCACTCACAAGCGTGAGTGGAAGAAAGCAATGAAGGTAGTGAATGTGGACCCCAGTCTGCAGCACGTGGAGGCACGAAGGATCCAAATGGAGCAATATGGAAACGTGCATTTTGGAGCAGGGGGTGTTGAATCATGGGAGGCCCAATTTGTAAGTATCGATTTCAAATTATATTTTGTTTATGTGGTTTATTAGGAGGCTGTTTCTTTATACTAACCCCTCCGCAAATTGTGTCATCTTGCAACTTGATATCGTGGGTAGGTACCCTACTCCTATCAAGATAGCCTACTACTGCCACAATCACAGAGGAGATACATGGAGGCAGTTGTTGATTACTGAGGAGCAGTATATCCGGGCTACTGGAGCGCCCCCCCCAGGTATTTAAAAGTAATTAAATAATGTCAATATTGTAAATAAAGATTTGATTTTTCATACATTCACAACATTGAGACATAAAGCCTTCACCACATGTGTGGCCCTCCCTCAACACCCTTAGATAACTACTAAGGGGCACTTCCCTGGTAACATCAAACACCCATCAAATGGAGCGACATATACAAATTGAGTCAGTTGGAAAATCATTACATTCCCACATGTGCTATATACTACATGATTTCTATGAAGTTTATCTGAGCCAATGTTGCTACCTAGGTACGACAATTTATATGGCCAAGACAATAAATAACCAATTAAAGTATTTCAGAATAGTGCAAGGCAATAGACCAATAAGTTGTTGATCCATTGCGGCAATGAAGCAAAACGACAACTTGCAAGAAATAATGAATATTAAGAATAATTGTTAATGTGCAAATTCATGGATATTTAAGGGAAAAATAAGCTCCGAGTTGCAGTTTAAGCATATAGTCGCCTATTGACTTGTGGCTTTACCATGGGATTAGATTAGGTTTTTCTCTATATACTGCCGCCCTTGTGTTCTCCCCCTCACCCAATTGTTTTTTCCCTTTGTCCTCTAAGGAAAAGAAAAGCATAAACCTCTACCATTGCAAATCACTATGGAAAAAAGCTAATCTCAACATTGTATGTCACAATTCTCCCTTGTAGTGATTGCAACCTGATGGCATAAATCACGGATCAAATTGGACTTTCTTCACACGGAAAGACAAGTGACAAAAACCAAGAGATTTGGAGTCAAGCATGCAACTCCAAAGAAAATGAAGCATACACGAGATGATCAAATATCCAACTACAACTACAAAATGAATGTAGCAAACACACAAAAAATTTGCATAGGCCCAAAGTTAATCAATGTTGAACACAATCATAGCACGTTAGGTGTAAAACATAGCAATGGAAGAAAACTATGAAGATGCTAGTTAGTAGTACGTTCTAGAAGGGAAATCATGGCGAATGGTAGAGGGTAACCCTCGGGGTGCCACTATGTAAAAACCCCATGTAGCATGTGTATACTTTTTATAAATCCATAAAAATATAAAACCCCTTCCGTTGATTGCACGTAATAGCTTACATATTTCTTAGTGGTCCCCCCGAGGGGTAACCACAATGACTATGACAATCAAAGGAATGACAGGCCAAAAAAAGTATTCAAGTCACTCATGCTCCATGCACCATGAAAAGTCTAAAAGCTCACCGAAAAATACCAAAGTTGCATGTCAAAGTCCATGTATAAAACACCCACCATAATGAATATTGTAATGTCACAGTGGTAACACTCCCACATTATTGACATGGATGCCTTTCAATTAAAGGCATGTTTAAATGCAATATAATTTTCATGCTCTCTCTCTCTCTCTCTCTCTCTCTCTCTCTCACACACACACACACACACACACAGACACACGCACACGCACACACACATATTTACCTCTTAATTTGCATTTCATTTCATTTTTCCACCTCATTTTAATCCACAAAAAGTATCGACTTGAGCTTTAGAGGGCACAGAAACATTGTCAGCAATCTAGTGATTTAAATAGAGTGATCCGTGTGGCCCTTCAAGTGAGTGCACCAATTAGGACTCAAAGGCTTGGGGTTTCTTAAAAGAAATTGCTCAATTATGTTGTTACGTTCCTCATAGTCTGAAGTTCTTGGAGTCTTGTGTTGATGTCTTCCCTATGGCGTTGTGTAGTGGAAGAGTCATGCTGAAGTGTGACATTTTGGCATTCATAGCGCACAGCGCGTGACCAAGCTCCTTTCATGTTTTTTCCTTTGCCGCCAAGTCGACCGCCTTTACGCACTCAGTAGTCACCTCCACTAGCCATGCCCATTGCACCTCTCTCACGAGTCAATCGTTTTCCCGACCCACGCGCTTGATGGCAACGCTTCAAATTCTGCCGCCCAGATCACAGAGTCCCAGCTTCCTGTCCCGTCCTCCCTTACGACTCTCCAGCATGTAGGATGACCTCCGTCACCCGTGCTCCCAACAACCCCTGCCAGATGTGACAATATTGTCCCTCACTTTTGCATTGATATGTGTCGTGCCGATCCCAAATCGTCAAAAAGCAGCTTGCGCTCCGACCGCCGTGTATTTCTCTTTCACCTTGTCCTACCTTTGTTTGTTTCGAGCTTTTGGGTTTCGTATTGGGATGTTGAACTGTCGTACACCGCACGCCCGTGCTGTTGTTCTCTTCAATTCCCAGAGTAACCCACCTGCTAAGTTGCTTGATTCTCGAAAATGCAGAAGCCTAAATCAAGACAAAGAGAAATTCTCATGAATGAACATAATCATCGATGCTTTTCTTCTCTCTAGGGTAGCTAGTCGTGTTCCTTGGGAAAGCACAAACGAAACTAATGTAAGTAGAATCAATGGACGTGCAATTGAACATTGCATGTTGTGAGTCGTGACTAACATAAAGTCACCCTAGAGAGCGCGCGCACACACTTAAAAACTTCATGAATCTCTTTTATCTCTTAAGGAGAGGTTTGGGGGAGGAAGATTGAGGGATTCTCGAGCATTAGATTGAAATAGAACATTGTGGACCATTGGAAGCTTTAGTTGCAAACGTGGCATGGTCCCTTGTTGGATGGATTAAAGAATGGAAGTAGGAATGCCAAAACCAAACGCAACAAACTGAAATGCACTTATGGAATTGTTGCCTTCGACATTTTGATGCTTTGAATGTGCCTTCAAATGTTAGTGGGCAACTCGTGCATTGTTGCTCAGAAAAAAAGATAAAGAGAGACAGAAAGGTTGTGAAATCAAGATAAGATAGACTCGACCACAAATATTATCATGCGACAATGTTTTGGTTGGATGTATCTGTGCGCCAAACTACAATACCATTGGCATCTTTGAGCCTCATATCTCCATTGAGGGTAAATTCAAGCGATGCATTAGAGCGCAATGGCTTGCGTTGATTGGCAGTCCAAATCACCTTGACACCCCCGTAGATAGGAAATGTGCTCCAATCGTCAATTCAGGATTGAACGTGAACGTGAACTTGTTGTACCTCATGTTGTGTCTCTTTCAGAAAGACGATAAATGTTGAATGGACATGCCAAACACTGGACACACCAATCTAACTGCCACATTGCATGGAAACTACCATGGGTACTGCAAAAATTCATGTTTGAAGCTAGTTACTATACACTTAAAGGATTCCCATACAACTGTATCTCCTTTTTTCAACAATTGGAGTAGCACAAGAATGGGAGACATTGGCAAAATCTATCCAGGTAGGATTTGCTAAGATTGTTCATCTTTTGAAAAAATTCAAAGCTAAAAGATTGCTTCTAGCAGTATGGAAAGAAAATCTGATTGTTGTTTTTTTCAGAAGATGGACTATGTGGATAACATCTGAAATATTTAATTGCAGACATGAATTATTCTCAGGGACTAAAGAAGTGATCTGCAATGATCATGGTGGAGAAGCATCTAATTGTGCAACCTACTAATGATATCGAAGCATTGTGAAACAAGCAACCAATTGGATTGATCCCAAGCAGCCTGAGTGCAGCAAACAAGGCAAGGAAGCAATGACCATGAATTAGCAAACAAATGATTCATTTGCTAATTTGTAGGCTGTGGTTGCCACGAATTGCACAACAGTATTATTTACATGAACCTTTTTTTGTAGAAAAACAATATGATATACAAGAGAAATATCTGCACTAGCTCATGTATGTAAGGGGCCATCAAGTGATATGGGTGCAAAAATAGATTTTCCAAATGAATACCTAGAAAATCTTGAGATAAAACGAGGATAAGACATGAACTTTATCGAGCTACAAGCCCTCGCTAAGGCACTATCCTCTTGCAAGATTAAACATAAGCATTATTTATTTAATTAATCACTAATGTATACTAGGGACAATAACCATTCTTTGCTTCAATTTCCCTCCTTTTTGCACTATTAAGGGAGCTATAACTCCCAGAAGGCATCCTTTTCCAAATCTTCCTTCCTCAACAAATTTGGAGAATTCTCCAAGGGCTTCACTCTACTTAAACCCTATATAGCATGTGCATTCAATAGACCATCACAGATACCATTATCTTACAACTAGTCATTCATAAACTTCCTGAAGTCCCTTTTGTAAGTATAATAATCCCTAATATTAAAAAAGTATCATTTGTAGATTTCGATGTCCCATGGAAATCATGTCAGACCACGGAATTCAATTCATGAATTAGGTGATTGACATCAACACAATGGAATTCTTGATCTAGCACAAGAAATTAAAAATATACTATTGCATTCTTTGCTATCTTGAGGTATTAGGTTTTAGCTCAAAATAGAAATTACAAATCTCAACTTGTAACTGCCTATGTTTGCGATAGTTTTGACTCCCTCTTAGTAAAAAATGATAGACAATCACAATAACTAGCCAAATGTTGAAATATTTTACCTCTAAAGACTCATCAATATAGTCATTGGTATGGTAGTATGTTTCACGATAATATCTTTGATATTGGCATTAGTACATTCATCGATATATTCGATGGATATTGAGGTATACATTGATAAATATTTTGATGCCTATAATACGTACTATACCCACGCTAAGACTCAAATTTAGTAGTTTTAAATTATTTTAGAAAATAATATTATAAAAAATAAAAATAATAATAATAAAACTTAAAAAATTTGCTCTGCATTTTTAATCATTTGAAAGTTAATATTATGATTGAGCACTTTCACACCAATTTTGGGTTCAAGTACCTTCATATATTCAATTCAGACCTCATTAAAGGGAAAAGGATTTTGATACAATAGTTAGGAAGTTTAATCAAGAAGATCAATGGCTGCATCTTTAGTCACAACGAGTGGGTCATTGTTTGCTTGGGTGTAACCATTTTTGGTGAGGTTCAGGGAATTTTCCACAACAAGACAAAGCACCCATAGACGCGCACATAGACGCATTTCATGAACTAAATAAAAAACTTACGGGTGCGTCTATTTGCACGTCTATTTGCGCGTCTGGAGACCCGCATCTAATTGTGCGTCTATATATCAGACTTACGCGCGTATAGACGTGCACAAAGATGCATAAAGAGACACGCTTATAAATGCTTTTATAGACACACGTATAAATGCAAGTCGAACAGACAGACGTGAATATAAACGAGTTTTTAGACGCACTGATAGACACGCTTTTTTTTTTTTTTAAAAATACAGAATACTGTGTATGTTGTGTATGCTATATAGTTACAAGAATCCCACATCCACATTCTGTAATTCAATTCTTACAGCCAACCGCATTTTAATTACAATTCCAAATAAAATATTACAACCCCAAAATGCAATAAAATTGAAAGCTCAAAAAGTGCTTGTATATACATATAGCATGAAGCTAAGCCACGTCATGTGGCTTCAAGTACAAAAAATAAGGAAGCTAAGCCATGTCATGTGGCTTCAAGTACAAAAAATAAGAGGAGTCTATATACAAGAGGCACGAAGCCAAGCCAGTGGCTTTAAGTACAAAAAGGAATAGTAGCACTACTTCTATGACTAATCCTCGCTGCCTTCTGCGCCTCCTTCCTCGTCTTCCTCGTCGTCTTGTGCGTGGGCCTGTAAACAAGGGACAACATATATCAATGTATGAAAAATCAAATCTTTACTTATAATTTTGGCATTATTTAATTACTTTCAAATACCTCAGGGGCCTGTCCAGTAGCTCGGGTATACTGCTCCTCAGTAATCAACCCGTCATCATAGAAGTGCCTCCATGTATCTCCTCTGCGATGGTGGCGGTGGTAGGCTGTCTCCACTGGAGTAGGGTATCTGCCCACGATCTCAAGCTGCATGACCGCGATACACTTTGTGGAGGGATTAGTACAAAGAAACAACCAACCTCCTAATAAACTACATAAGCAATATAATTTGAGATCGATACTTACAAATTGGGCCTCCCATGATTCAACACCCCCTGCTCCAAAATGCGCGCTTCCATATTCCTCCATCTGGATCCTCCGTGCCTCCACGTGCTGCAGACTGGTGGGCTCCTCCCTCGCTAACTTCATTGCCTTCTTCCACTCACGCTTCTAAGCGGTGTGGGGCGGGCCCCTTGGAGGTTGACCTGCCTCAAGCCTAGCAAGCTCCGCTAGTTCCTGCCTCTTAAGCGAAGATCTTTTATTGCTAAGTATCGTAACAATCTTTGACTTCCCCCATTTATCTGTGAGCTGGCGATTGGGGGGGTTAGGATACCTAGAGCGAACAGTAGCGAGGGTCTCATCAGCCAACCTCTTTGGGTGGTCTTTATAGTGGATAAAGCAATCTCTGTAATTGTTAGCAATTACAGAGCGCATGAAGGCCATGATGTCCTTCCCCCGTGCATCCATCAAGATGCCTCCTGTCTGAGTGATGTCATAATAAATCGTACCATCACCCAGAGGCACGTCTAAATCATCTGAATCATCCTCCTCCTCACCGCCACATGGCCCAAAGCACTGTGCCATGCATCCGCCACCGCTCTCCCTGCTACTACGCCTCTACAGACGCATCTATGTGTGTTTGCAACAAGACAGACGCGCGGATAGACGCGCCTGTAGACGCGCTTTTAGACGCACCTTGAGACGCGCTTATAGACGCGCTCCGATAGGCGAGAATACTAAAAAGTCGAAAAGGACGTTGCGCCCGACAAAAGAACGTGACGCTCATACCCAGATCCTGCGTTTCCTGGATGCGAGAAAGTACAAAACTGGAAAGAGCAAGCAAAAACAACTTCAAAAGGACTTACTTGGATAAAGGTATGGAAGGATATTTCTTTTCCAAACTTGTTTCTTCTCCTTGTTCGTACTCCTTCTCTCCTTTAGGCTTGGAAGTAAGTGTAGGTACGGTCCCTTTCTCTTGAGTGAAAGCTTGGAACTGTGTATGGGAGGCTCTCTCTTAAGCTTCGAATCTATGGAACTGCTAATAAAGAAGGAAGGAAGCCGCTCGCGAAGTTTAAGTAATGAAAAGAAAAGCAAAGCGAGCGGCGCGCCGAAAAGCAGGTTTAAAAGCCGCGTCTATAGTCGCGTCTATTAGCGCATCTATAGGCGCGTCTAAATACACAGAGTAGACGCGCGTTTAGACACGCCGTTAGACGCGATATTAGACGTGACTATAGACACGGTGATAGATGCAACACAGAGTTTAAATTAAGCATTTGAAGAAGAGAAAATTTGGTGGGTTGTTTGTTTGTAGGATGTCTCCATCTTCAACAAGTAGCTCCAGTGAGGATGAATCCCTCCGTATCCACCATCGCGAAATGTGGTTGGAGCAAAAAATCAAATGTCTGTGTGATCAATGTCGAGGAAACATGTGTCGTGCACGCAGGATTACGCTCAATCATATCTCAAAGTATGGAGAATGGGATGTGACCGTAAACAGGGTAAGGGTTTGTAAGTTAAGGTTGATTGAGATACCTATGGGTGTTCATATGTTTGAGTTATGATCCCATTTTAATTTGATACAGGATGCAGTGCCACACCCGCACATGTTACCCTATGCCCGTCGTGAGGAGGCAAAGCGTCGGCGATATGAGGTGGGATCTTCAGGAGGGACCGTCACGAATGCATGGAGTGATGGTGATAGTAGCCCTCCGCCATTACCTCATGAAGCCGTGGAGGAGGAGGTGTTTGATGATATGGTGCGGGATTTATATGTCCATCAAGGGAGGGATAATAGCATGGAGCAGGATGATCTTTTTACCGCAGCATCATCGACTCCACTATTTGAGGGGTGCACATTCTCTGTTCTACGTGCCTCCCTTGAGTTACTAAACTTGCAAACCATCTATGGATGGAGCAATGCAAGTTTGAATGCATTACTCAAGTAAGCTTTAAAGTCGATTTTGCAAACATGGTGAATTATGTGCGTGGGTCAATTACTCGAATGCTTTTCCTCATTTATGGTCTTCACGTGTAGGCTATTGTGTAAAATGCTTCCAAGGGAGAATAAATTACCGACCTCAAGAGATATGGCAAGGCAACATGTGACCTCTCTTGGAGGATTAGATTACAAGCGCATCCATGCATGTGTCAACGATTGCGTTTTGTTTCGTGGACTACATAAGGATGCAAGAGAGTGTCCTACTTGTGGAGAGGCAAGATATAGAGCAGATCTCAAAACCTTGGACGTGCCTCGTAAGGTATTGCGACATTTTCCCATAATCCCTCGCATCCAACATATGTTCAAGTGCAAATCTATTGCAGAGCTCATGTCATGGCATTCCTCCCATCGATCAACCGCCGATGGCAAGTGGAGAACTCCCGCGGACTCTCCTGCGTGGAAGCATATTGAAGACACATGGCCAAGCTTCAAGGAAGAACCTAGGAGTTTGAGACTTGGATTGGGTATGGACGGTGTGAACCCATTTGGTCTCAAAAGCACGTCTTATAGTGTATGGCCAGTGGTATTGGTGAATTACAATCTTCCACCCGCTATGGCTATTAAGAAAGGACATGTCATGCTGTCCCTTCTAATTCCAGGGAAACATAAAGTCAAAAACCCTGATGTTTATTTGGAGCCTTTGATTGATGAGCTAGAGATACTTTGGAGAGGTATCGAGGTGCATGATGTGAGCAGGCCTCCCTCGTCACGAGACTTCAACTGCAAAGCAGTCTTGATGTGAACGATGCATGACTTCCCAGGCTATGGCAAGTGTTCAGGTAAGCATTGCATTTTTTAATTATGAATAGGCAAAGGACGTGGCACCCTAAACCCACCTTTCACTCTTAATTGCATCTATTGTTCAGGTCTCACTACATCGGGTTACCATGCATGTCCTGTTTGTGGTCCTTCGCTAGTTGCCTCACGGGCAGCAATAAGGTCATCTATGAGAATCACCATCGATTTCTCCCACCTGATCATCCTAGATATGTTGCCCCTTGGAATGAAGTCCTCCCACAATCACTCACCGTAGGAGATTGGATGAGAATTTGGGACGGTTCCACAACTCCTCCACCACTTGGCATGAGCCGGTAAGGGTTTATAACTATTGGCTGGAAGTAAAGATTGGCTATATTGGTTGAAAGTAAAGATTGCACGCTAACACTTTATTTTGTTTAGATACTCCATCTTTTATCGTTTACCATATTGGTCCCACCTCAAGATCAATCACCTGCTCGATCCCATGCATATCTTCAAGAATGTGGCATCTACCATTTGGGAGCATTTGAATGGGACACGAGATTCGGCAGGCATAAGGGAGGATCTACGTACCACAGGGAGGATGCATGAAGCTTGGCCTCAAGAGAGACCAAATGGGCGTGTTTTTTTACCTCGTGCACCGTGGATGTTATCAAAGCTAGAGATGGCGACGGTGAAGCGCGCTATTACTACAATTCGTACTCCCACTGGATGCATGAGGTGTTTGAAGGGAGCCTTTACAAAGAGCAAGAAAAGAGGTGTAGAGCAATTATATGGCTTGAAATCTCATGATTGGCACAAGATGCTCCAAGTAAGTATTTTATATGCATAATATCTTTTTCCTTTCAAATTTGTGAGTGAATAGCTATAAGCAACTAATCAACCACCTCCTCGCGGGTTCAGTTCATACTACCTACTAGCATTTCACGTAGTGCATCAAAGGACGTGAAAGATTGTATTTACAAGATGGGCGAGCTTGTGAGGTATGTGAGCTCAAAGGAAATAGATCCCACCACGCTTGAGAATGCTCGCAGTGGAGGCGGTTTGTTTAGTGGAGGAGACATTTCCACGTTCTATTCTCACAAGCCAACTACATCTCATAGTACATTTGGTGGATGAGATTGCTATATGCGGTACTATACATGCACGATGGTTGTTCTTCCTCGAGCGCTTCATGAAGACCTTGAAGGGCTTCGTGAGACAAAATGCAAGACCCGAAGGTAGCATGGCCGAGGGTTGGTTGGTACAAGAGTCACTTGTATATATTTTTGAGTTTCTTGTTGATGTGGATAGCTCTCTCCCACGACTATGGAGAGATGATGGAGACCTAAGGATGACCTCTATTGTGCCTCAAGGAAAAGGACGCAACAAAGTAATAGACACGGAGTTGCATAATAGTATCAACCTCTTTTGCGTGCTTAATAGTGATGTGACGAAAAGATGGGTGACAAGATACGAGGATGCAAAGGCAAGAAGACAAGAAGAAAGGGCCCTCTTTCGTACACACCACGGATCTCATGTGCCATACCCTCAGCATCTAAGAGCACTTCCAAAGGATATTCATGTGGATTGGCTACTTGATGAAATGGAGAAAGCAAAGAAAGATGAGGGGATGCATATCACAATGGAAGAATGGGAGTATGCTAGGGGATGCATGAGCAAGGTCGGTATATAGAATGTTATGCATAAGTTAGGAGCTTTTTATAATTTAGATTGCTTATTTAATTGATTTTTTCTTGGTGTAGTGCACTATGTTCAATGCTATATGGTGTGAGGGCAAGCATTTTCGAACACAACGGATTGATGATAAGAGAAACACACAAGATTGCGGCGTCATTGCTAGCTTTGAGGGAGCCAATGGAGCCATGGATGATTATTGTGGCATAATCCAAGATATCATTATGCTTGACTTTCGACGCTTCTTTGTGTATGTTTTGGATGTAAAGTGGTTTAAGGACGTGGTGGAAAGAGGCCCTAATGCAACAATCAAACGCCATGCAAGTGGCTTTGTAACTATTGACTCCACAAAGTTTTGGCAAAGTAGGAAGGACACACTAGTACTACCGCAACAATGTGAACAGGTACTGTGCACACACATAAAAATACTCGCTTTTAAATATTTGATGCAAGAAAAGTAACATGATTGTATTTGTGTTTGAATTAGGTTGTCTATCAACCAATGGTGGATAATAATAGATGGTGGCATGTCATACCTATTATGCCACGTTCCAAAGTGATGTATAGTACATTTACTAATATGGAGCGTATGGAGGATGATCATGGCCATGGACGTGATGATGACCGTGATACAAGAGAGGAGGATGATCATGAGATAGGAGATATAGATATTGAGGCCGGCATTACCCGTGAGGACGAGCCTACCATTGGAGATGCTGATTTCGATGAGCACATGAGTGGCACAAGTAGTAGTGGGTTGAATGTATTTGTAGATCTAAACACTTGTTTGGATTTTGAAGTAGATAGTTTGGCAAGGGTTGATCTCATTGAGGATGAGATTGAACCGTAGCCCCACAATTGATATTGGCAAAACTATTTTACATATTGTCTCATTCTCCTCATTTCACTTAATTCTTGTATATGTGGGCTTGCAAAAAATTATGTGCTTTGGTAATCATGGGCAATGTTTGGAAAGCAATGATGTACACCAAAATCTCACTTTCTGTATTCTCTGGAGCGCGTTTATTTATGCGTCTAAATGCGCGTCTGAGTCTCAGTGTAAACGCGCAAATACACGCGATGTTAGACGGGCCCGTATTTTCTCAGGTCAAACGCGCAAATAGACGCGGTGATTTACACGCAAAAAGAAGAGCGTTTAGCTGCGCATTTAGACGCGCCCGTAATTTCTCTACTAAAGCAACGCCTATAGACGCGCCCGCTATTTTGCGCGTCTACCAAGCGCGTCTATAGTTGCTTTGTGTTGTTGTGTTTGGTATATAGGTATCTTATATGACCCATAAGTTATGCATTGCTCAACGGAATTCAGCAAAATTTTTCTTCAAGTTGTAGTACACATTCCAAACTTAAACATGAGAGCAAAAAATTATGGAATAAGGATTTAGAATGAGACTATTAAATCATTACAAATGCTATGTTACAAAGTCAGAGTGAGATCATGTCAGGGTGAGGATGCCCAAATGGTCTACTGCTGATGCAACTAGAGTGAGCACCAGGTTATGGATCATGTGTGTTGCCACTAGAGGTGGGCAAATCATGAAGTTTCCCATGGACTACTACTAGGGTTGAGGTCATCAATTTGTGGGGGGGTGTGATGGATAAATTGATGTAATGGATCATACCAAGGCCTATGGTTGTGAGTGATCATGTGAGTGAGTGTGTGAATACGTGTGTGTGTAGGTGTGCCTGAGTTAGGTGTGACTGATGATGTGTCAGTCAGTAGGTGTGATTAAGTGAATATAGGAGTGTGGTGTGTGATTGAGAGATTTTAGGAGACATTGGTGGTCTTCCTGATTGAGATAATTGTGGATCTAGATTCCACCTACTCATGGGTGGTTGCTTATATGTACTCCATTCCATGAATGAATCAATTGCTCATTGCCTCCATACTTGTGCCATTGTCTCTACCTCTTGTCTACCTCCATCATGCTTCCATGCTTGCACCAACATGTGGTATCAGAGCCACCATGTCCCTACCAGCCTCCTTGAGCTCCCTAGAACCCTACTCTAGCCCTTAGAAGCCTAGATTCCAATAGATTTCTTCTTGTTCATCACCTCCAACTTCACCCATGTTTTTCCCAATTTGAGCCAAACCTTGGAGGGCAAAATTAGAAAGCTACAGTCAAGCATTACCTAAGTCCTTGCAGCTGGAGCTTCCCCATACTAGGAAAAAGTCTATGCCTCGACATTTTGCTCTAGGAAGCTGCATTGTCCAAAACTTCGCTGATTTTCTCCTCTATTCTTTCTTTTGCTATAGGGCCTCTTTCCAAAATTCCTCCTAGCTATGGCTAGGCAACAATGTGAGGAACCTTGAGTTCAAATCTAAGCTCAAATGCTTTAGTATTCAAGGTGCACGCATTTGATAAATTTTCGGCTAGATCTGTTGTTCTCTTTGTCGACTTGCGCATCTATTTTGCCTTTCTTTGCTACTAGATCTTGCCCACAAATAAGGCTTTCATTTGCCCTAGAAAGCCCTCTCAAAGCTGCCTCGAATGTTGTGCTAAAGTGATGCATAAACATTTGAGGACACACTTCATAACTTTTTTTTAATTTGTTGAAAACCAAAATGGATTGAAAATTTAGAATCCAAACTAGTGGGACTACTACATGGTGGTACTAAAACATTGATAGTTGTTGGTATTCATATCTAAATTCACCATAAAATGGAAGAAGTGCAATTTGTGCATGTGCAAAGATCTTTTCATAAATCCAACACTAATTACAATTTTGAATTGTTTCTTTTTCCATGCACTTGCTTGCTATATGGCTCATAAGCATGCCAAAGGTCATTGCATTTCATAATAGACAACATCAAACCCGATAGCGTGCCCTTTGGCCTATTTGTGTTTTGAATCATTTTAGGTCACATTGCACTTATTTGGGATATCCAATTCTACTGACATGTATCGCCCCAGGGAGAAAAACCAGTGGCTGAAAATTTCTTCACTCTCATAAATTTTGAATTTCACGCCTCTCACTCATCAAATCTTGGAATATTAAGTACCTGCGACCTATCCTTGCCCTGTAAATGCCCTGCAACCCGCACGCACCTTGACATGACCTTGTGCAAACTTTGGTTTGCCATTGTCTTCTTTAGGGTAAGTTGTCTTCTATTCTTTGCTTGCCTCACCAGCTAGGTTCTCTAGGTCTATCCTAGACTGATCATGGCCATGGCATCAATGGAAACATGCAGCTTGCCATGGCTTGTAAGAGAAGCAAACAAAGGCTGCAAGACAGAAAAGCCAGGTCAAGGCATAAGGAACAAAGTGCAGGTCAAGGAAAGCACTGGCATGGTATCGAAACGACAATGGAAGACACTTTTGCAACATCTATAAAGGGAGAAACTACGAGAAGAAAGAAGAATCCTTGTAAAGCAGTAGCAAGAAGCGGTTGCAAATGCACACATTCAATCATTGCCATCGCAGCGAAGAGCTGTGGTGTCACGATTGTGGGAGCATTCAAGGCAGCAACATTAGGCAATTCAAGTGATTACTAGTCTCGAGCATGTGCCCTAAAGTTTGTAGAGTAATAACCCTACCAACACCTTGGGAGATGCATGCCCGAGAGGCGATGCTCTCTAACATGAGAAATGGCCTACACAAAATGAAATGGATACACAACTTAGATCAACTAGCTGCAAAGAGAGTGGCATTAGCTATGTTGGTGTCTCCTAAAATAAAGGAGAAACAACTCGGGCGCACAATGTCAAAGATGTTATCAATCAGAAGGGCCAACGTGGCTCAAGTGATTGAACGTAGAGCAGAAGCAATGCATGATCATCTCGATCCGAGAAGTCTATGGGCTTCAACAAAATGCAAGAAAAGGAGAGACAGCATAAGTGCAGAAGTCATTGCTACAATGATGATGTTTTGGTATGAAATTACGAGAGTTTCTCCAAATAAAAGGGACATCTGTAAAAAGAGGACGAGAAACAAGGTGTTTGAGGAGCACATCATACACATGCTAGATACAATGCAAGTCAGTGGTGCCTAAACCAACCCGGTGGTTGTTTCTGATTGAGTCTTAGGATAGTTTACTTGTTTCATTTCTTAAACTAGGTTTGGACTAAATGTGATTGTCCTAAACCAGCCCGGTGGCTGGAACATCATGCAACCATAGGCTAGTTTAGCTCAATCACCAGTTATGTGATTGTCATGAACTAGCGTGGTTGAACAGACATTAGTTGTTGTCCAACCCGGTGGCATGGTTGAGCAAAAATTAATAGGAATATATTTCACAATAAAATAGAAATATATTGTTATTTTACTAAACCAACCCGATGGTTGGAACATCATGTAATCGCGGTGGCATGGTTGAACAGACATCAATTATTGACCAGCCCAGTGGTTGAAATTATTGTGTTTCTTAGTAATTAAATTCGTTAAATTTAATTTCCTGATATTCGGGTCATATACCATTATTTGTAGACCGGGATGGCTTGGACTTAATGTGACTGCCCTAAACTAGCTCGGTGCTAGTTCAAGACAAATGATTCACGACAAACAACAAGCAATTTACTGGCATAAATTGTGATTGAAATTGTGAAATTCAGAAATGAAAAAAAATTGTTATCTTTTAATTGTGAAATTCAGAAATGAAAAGCAATATACTTGTTATTGTCTAATATGTGAAGTTGAGACCATCAGGCTAAACTAGCTCAGTGGTTAAAATTGTGACAGTGTCCTAAACCATCCCAGTGGTTGAAATTGTGACTGTCCTAAATGTGTCCTAAACCAGCCCGGTGGTTGATTGTCCTAAACATGTCCTAAACTAGCCCGATGGTTGACTGTCCTAAATGTGTCCTAAACCAGCCCAGTAATTAGACTGTGTTTTGTCTTGTTTTAGTAGTGCAGAAAGGAGGCTTACTATTCTGTTGTTCCTGCATGTTGGGTCATCAATAGCAATAGCAAACGGAGTTGCATCTCAAGTTTATGGATCAAAATTGAGACATTTCAATTGGGCAAAGGAGCTTTGAGCATTGTAATCCTTGGTACGTTAAGAAACTCAAAGACAAAAATGTTTATTGTTACAAAACACACAATATAGACTTTGACCTAGCACAGCAAACTATGAATGATTTGAGATCTAGTCGTGTTGGAGCATAACTCTATGGGGATCAATGCCCATGCCTCCGCGATAGATGTGCACTCTGTAGGCCACCTGTGGATCCTCATCATGTGTTGCAAGGGAGGGCAAGTTTTGCAGCCTAAGGTCTATGTGGGAGCCAGTGGTTCAAAGGGAGAGTGTAAGTGGCACCACATTGAATGCATTTGGTGCTTAAATAGAGCTTGCTTAATAACAACACCGCATCCATCATGTTCACCCTTGCCATGGCTAGACCCAAAGAAATTCCACATCATGTCTAGACCCCAGTCAGGGATTTGAACCTTGAGACGAAGTAGATTCGACAGGTTGATTTAAATTGAGAGGCAGCACCATTTTAATTGGTACTGTTACTAAGCAAGCTCTGTTTAAGCACCAATTAGGATGTCCTCAAGAAAAACTCAATGATGTCCATGATGTTGTAACATGTCTTACAGCCAACCTCTCCACAGGCACGCATTCAACATACAGTAAACAAAGCCTTAAGAATATTATAATACGCAGAGTGTTCCATGAAGTGAAAGTGGATGAAGTGCAAAGGAGAAGCTGGCATGATTGCGAGAAAATTAAAGGAGTTCATGGTCTGCATAGCATATGGGGCTTTTCAAACAACCAACTGATTAAAACAAGAAAAGTTTTTTGTTTTCGCAGTGCATGCATCATAGGGGATCATGACGATTGTGAGAACATTGCAACTGTGAAGACATGGGAGCGAGTTCAAGTTTTCCCTCTACGTTCAGATGGAGCGACAACAATGGAGAGACAAACGACTCACCACACTTTGGGGAGAGTTTCGATGACCTCACGAACTGCCTAGAAAAGGGGAATGACTTTGCAATTGTCACTGCATCTGGAGAGAATGAGGAAGATGACCCATACTTTTTGTTGTAGTGCACAAAACCTAAGCACAATGTTGAGGAAGCATTTAAGGATAATTGGGGAAGAACCTATGAGAAGTGGGATATAGTAGTCAGAGCTTTTTGGTACAAAAAAACATCCAAGGGAGGCCTCAATTGCGAACTACTACGTAAGAGTCCACAAGCATTTGTGTACTCTCATCTAGTAAGAGCTATTAAGTTCCAAATGCAACCTGTGCCACAACGAAAGAAAGGAAAGAGTGTCTTCAAATTGGATTTAGACACGCATTAGCACATCTTGGGGTGGGACGAGGACGACTGAGATAGTAGAAAAAGTAGTCTCATTGCAAGGAAACAATATTCCACTTATCCTAGAAAATGAAAAATGTATTTAAGATTATACTTCTTTTAGTAAATCCCAAACTAACCACCGCACTTGTTTTTGTGAATCCCAAATGATAAATCCCATGCTTTTTAGTATATCCCAAGCAACCACCCTACTGGTTTTATTAAATTGTTTTTGTAAATCCCAAACGGTGAATCCCATGCTTGTTTTTAGTATATCCCAACAACCACCGCACTATCCCATAACAAATCCACACATCCACAAATCAATTCATCTTGTAATAATAGAAGCAAACCACCACGTGCTGGTGGTTGTTAGTATCCTAGTCCAACCAACCATTGCACTAGCGATCACTTATCTTGCACTACAAGGTCATTGTTTGCTTGGGTGTAGCCATTTTAGGTGGGGTTCAGGGACTTTTCTGTATAATATGGGTATCTTGCATGACCCATAACTTATGCATTGCTCAACAGAATTTGGAAAACTTTATCTTCAAGTTGTAGTACACATTCCAAATTGAACATGAGAGTAAAAAATTATGGAATAAGGATTTGGAATGAGACCATACACCTAAATGAGATCATTATGCATGGGTTAATGGGCCTCCAATGTTGTGTTAAAGTGATGCATACCCATTTGAGGGCACACTCCATAACTTTCTTTTGATTTGTTGAAAACCAAAATGGATTGAAAATTTGGAATCCAAACTATTGGGACTAGTGCATGGTGGTCTTAAAACATTGATAGTTGTTGGTATTGGTATCTAGATTCACCCTAAAATGGAAGAAGTTAGAAAAGTGCAATCTATGCATGTGCAAAGATATTTTAATAAATCCAACACTACTTACAATTTTGAATTGTTTCTTTTTCCATGCACTTGCTTGCTATATGGCTCATAAGCATGCCAAAGGTCATTGCATTTAATAATACACAGCATCAAACCCGATAGCATGCCTTTTGGCGCTGATTTGTGTTTTGAAGCATTTTAGTCCACATTGCACTTGTTTGGGATATCCAATTTTGCTGACATGTATCGTCAGAGAGGGAAAAACCAACGGCTAAAATTTTGCTACTCCCGCAAATTTTAAATTTTCACACCTCCTGCCCATCAAATCTTCAAATATTAAGTATCTGCAACTTACCCCCACCCTGCGAATGCCCTGCAAAATTGGCACGCACCTCGACGTGACCTTGCACAGACTTTGGTTTGCCATTGTCTTCTTTCGGGTAAGTTTTCTTCTATTCTTTGCTTGCCTCGACAACTAGCTTCTCTAGGTCTAATATTCTGGACTCATGGCATCAATGGCAATATGTAGTTCACCATGGCTTGCAAGAGAAGCAGACAGAGGCTACAAGATACGAAAGCCAAAAAGCCAGGTCAAGGCACAAGGAAAAGAGTGCGGGTCAAGGAAAGCACTGGCACGGTATCGAATCAACAATGCAAGACACTTTTGCAACATCTGTGAAGGGAGAAACAATGAGAACAAAGAAGACTGCTTGTAGAGCAGCATCAAGAAGTGGTTGCAGATGGACACATTCGATCATTGCCATTAGAGTGAAGAACACGAGCCATGGTGTCATGATTGGTGGGAGCATTCGCGGGGCAGCAACATCAAGCCATTCAGGTGATTACCAGTCTCGAGTCTTCACAAGCTTTAGCTTGCACCCTAAGGTTCATAGAGTAACAACCCTACCAACACCTTGGGAAATGCACGCCCAAGAGGCAATGCTCTCTAACCTAAGAAATGGCCTACATAAAGTGAAAGGGCTGCACAGCTTAGATCAACTAGCTGCAAAGAGGGAAACATTAGCTATGTTGGTGTGAAACGGCTTGTGCACAATGTCGAAGATGTCAATCAAAAGGACAAACGTGGGTCCAACGGTTGAACATAAAACAGAAGCAATGCACGATCATACCAATCTGAGAAGTCTGTGGGCTTCAATAGAAAGCAAGAAAAGGAGAGACAACCTAAGTGCAGAAGTCATTACTATAGTGACGATGTTTTGGCACGAAAATATGAGAGTTTCTCTAGATACAAAGGACATCTATAAGAAGCGAACAGGACATAAGGTGTTTGAGGAGCACATCATACACATGCTAGATACAACACAGGTCAGTGGTGCCTAAACCAACTCGGTGGTTGTTTGTGATTGAGATTTGGGATAGTTTAGTTGTTTCATTTATTAAACTAGGCTCAGACTAAATGTGATTGTCCTAAACCAGCCCAGTGGTTGGAACATCATGCAACCATAGGATGCAACCATAGGCTGGTTCAACTCAATCGCCAGTGACATGATTGTCTTGAACCAACATGGTTGAACAAACGTTAGTTGTTGTCCAACCCGGTGGCATGGTTGAGTAGAAATTAACAGCAATATATTTCGCAACATATTATTGTTAACCATGTGGCAACAAGGGCCAAAAGTGCAGTCGAGGACAACAACTATGAGAGCATTGTGTGTGTAGAGTAGCGGTAAAGCTCCGCTTGTAATATCAAGCGTGAAAGCTGGTATGATAAATTTTAAAGGATGAGGATAGCCAAAATCCTCTCTAGAAAAGATCCAATCAAGCTTTAAGTGCCTAAAGGCCCTTTAGTTAGACATGGCTTCTAAAGCCCTTAGTTAGTAGGGTAGGGAGAGGACTGCAAGCAAGGGGTGAGGGAGGGGAGGCAGGAAGAAAGAGAGAGAGAGAGAGAGTGAGGGGGGGCGGGGAGAAAGAGAGAGAGAGAGAGGGGGTGGGGTAGAAGAGAGAGAGAGAGAGAGAGAGAGAGAGAGAGAAGAGAATAGAGAGAGGGTAGAGAGAGAGAAGAGGAAGGGGGGGTGGAAAGAGAGAGAGAGAGAAGAGAAGAGAGAGGGGAGTAGAGAGAGAGAGAGAGAGAGAGAGAGAGAGAGAGAGAGAGAGAGAAGGGTGGAGAGGGGAGGGGGGGTGGAGATGGAAGGGGAAGGGGTTGGAGATGGGGGCGGTTGGCTGGAGAGGGGGGGGGTGGAGATGAGGTGGAGATGGAAGGGGGAGGTTGGTGGAGAGAGGGGGGGTGGGGGAAAGGGGGTTGGTGGAGATGGGGGGGCGGGGGGGGGTGAGGGGATGGTAGTGGAGGGGGGAAGGGTGGAGGCGGAGGGGGTGGTGGTGGAGGGGAGGGGGGAAAAAAACTTGACGAATGGAAAACTTTGATGGAAATCCAAAGGGAGGAAGAGATGGTTGCCTGAACGCTCTCCAAGTCTTTCTCGATGTAACGGGATTGTTGAGGATGAATGGATGGTGGGTGGATGGCAAGGTTATTGCTGTGAGATGGGCTCGAAGTAACTGATGTAAAAGAAGAAGAGTGAGGGGGTGGAGTGGGTTTTTATAGGAAATGGGTGTAAGTTTAGGGTTAAACTCTAAACTCTTCCCAAGCCGTAACTTTTTATGGTTAGCTCGGATCGCTCTTCTGTAAGAAGCTGAAATGATCGAAATTGCAAGCTCTACACATTCGTGTCCACTACCTAGCCTAATTGTTTACCAAGTGGCTTCTTTTTAAGAAATAAATAAAATTTCTTAAGGTAGTAACCGGGATTGATATGTTTGGCTAGAGTTGGAAAAAATTTCTCTCTCCTTTCCCTTGAGTGTTATGTTCATGAAAATTCATAGTAGTTTGTTTTTTACACATACCTGCATATGTTTACTCATTACTTGAGATGCTAGTCTCCCCGATAGTAGTGCCAAATGTTGGCTCTTTCCCATGGCTTCTGCAGGAAGAGCAGGGTATTCTCAGTATGCAGCGTTTCTCCAGGGTTTCGAGGCTTTTTATCACCTACAGATATATCAGGGTTGTCATTTGTAGTATACGTGTAACTTAGGACCTCGAGTCATATTCCGATGAGAGATGTAGGCTTAACTGTGGTAAGCAAACATAGTGCATCCATGTGTAAAAGGAACGTGCATCATCATGGTTGAGGTAATGAAGGCATTCGCCTTCATTGGGGGTTGCAGGGTTTAGGAGAAGTTTAAGGGTTAGAGGGAGGTTCCAGCTTTAGAAGGAGGTTCCAAGGTTGAGAAGGAGGTTTCAGAGTTTAGAAGAGGTTCCAGAGTTTAGAAGAGGTTCAAGGGTTAGAAGGAGGTTCCAAGGTTTAGAGAGAGGTTCCAAGGTTTAGAAAGAGGTTCCAAAGTTTAGAAGAGGTTCCAAGGTTAGAAGGAGGATCCAAGGTTTAGGGTAGAGTACATGGTGGAGAACTCGTCTCCCTCGTAGATCATGGAGGTTAAGGGTTGAGGAACTAAGGGTTTAGGGGGAGTATAGGAGTGGGAGTGGAAGAAGGTGTAAGAGCATGGGGGAAACGAGGAAGAGAAGGAGGGGGGAGGAGGAGGGAGGAGAAGGGAGGACGAGAAGGGAGGAGGAGGAAGGAGGAGAAGGAGGACAGGATGGGTTGCAAGGTTAGAGGAGAGGGGAGGAGGAGTTGCAAGGTTAGGACATGCTTTTGGACATAGAGTGCAAGGAAGCATGGACACTTAAGACAATTGCTTGGAATACCAAAGTAGAACTCAACACAATGCCTCAAGGAGTGTGGGCTTCATTCCATTATGGGGTATTATACAAGTTGAACTTGTATATAGAAGTTGTATGTCGGAGTTGCATGTAGAACTCGCATGTAGAACTTGTATGTAGGAGTTGCATGTAGGACTTGTATGTAGAACATGCATGTAGGAGTTGCAAGTAGGAGTTGCATGTAGAATATGCATGTAGGAATCGTATGTAGAACATGCAAGTTGGATTTCTAAGAAGGATTTTCCTAGCCTTATGCAAGTATAAGTGGAGCTTTGCCACTACTCTACACACACATTCTATACTACCTAAGTCCATGTGGGCACAGAGACAACAGGTATAGCAACAATAGCTTATAGCTTAGTAGAGTTCACGTACAACCCCTTCTTGCAAATCACATGCCCAAGTAATACTAGTTTCCCTACATTGTATGCATGCCATATTAGGTAGAGACTAGGAGAGCAGGTAAGGCTAGGCCTTAGTTGTGCGGAAAGATATTTCGATAAGGCCCTAGTTTTTTTGTAGATCTTGGGCATCTAGTTCTTTCTAGGGTGGATTAAATCAACTTTTGAAGGTAGAGGTGTGGATACAAAGTTGCCAATACTCCTAGTTGATGCACCAAATGCTATGGAAGAAGGTGGAGATCATGATTCATGAATCGTCATCTCTTGAGGAAACAAAAAATAGTTAAAATCATCATCATCGCCATCAGAGGATTATGCTACTATGTATCCCGATGATATAGGAGACATGGGTTATATAAAGCTAGAGATAGATTTATGGGACACTTAGATCAACGTTTACTTGGGTTTAGCCAATTTTTTGGGCCATTTTGGGGTTGCGACACGATGTGCTCTTGAGTGAATATTTGAATTTTGCATGGACCCACACTCTCGCCAAAAGTTTTCCCGATGTTATGATGCCACAATGGCGTAACAATGAGACGAAATCTATTTATTCTAAACACCACAGAGCTCGACACACAGAAGCTCTACACTACATCATGAATCTCTGTAGTGCTTCACACAACTTAGTCTCTGGCCTGAGCCACCTGACCACTTATCATCACGTAGCCTATTCTAGACTTATCGTGGCCATGGCATCAATGGCAACATGCAGCTCACCATGGCATGCAAGAGAAGCAAACAGAGGCCACAAGATAGGAAAGCTGAAAATCCACATCAAGGCACAAGGAACAGAGTGCGGCTTGAGGAAAGAGTTTGCACAGTATCAAAATAGCAACGGAAGACACTTTGTGACATCTGCAAAGGGAGAAACAACAAGAAGACAGAAGACTCCTTGTAGAGCAATAGAAAGAAGTGGTTGCAGATGCATGCATTCGATCATTGCCATCAGAGTGAAGAACACACACTGTGGTGTCACGAGTGGTGGGAGCATTCAAGGTAGCAACATCAAGCCATTCAAGTGATTACCAGTCTCGAGTCTTCACAAGCTGCCGCTGTAGCTTTGCCACCTATCACTGGGCACTGCACCCATGTAGATTCAAGGTTGTCTTGGATGGACCACCGCATTGGTTTTTAGCATAATAATGAGATGCAATCTATCATTTTGAACACCGCCATAGCGCAGTCTCTAGCTTGACCACCTATCATTGCGTAGCCTTTTGCCGCAGCTTTTCCCATGCAAATCATAGGTTGTCTTAGAGAGACCACCATGGTGGTTTTTGGCATAATAATAAGACACAATCTATCATTTTGAACATTGCCTCAGCATTGATGACCTATCATTGCCCAGAATTCAAGGTTGTTTTGGAGAGACCACCGCGCTGGCTCTTGGAGTTATAGCTCTATTACCTATTTTTACGTATTATAGGAGGAGGTCCATGATGAGGTCAGCGTGTTGGAAAATAGGAGATCTATGATAGTCTTCGCACTAGTTTTTGGAGTTATATATTTTTGTATCAAGGAAATTGTATTTTCTTGTGCAACCAAGCGAAATGCAATTGACGATATGGCACTTGAGGGGTCCCCTTTAGGAGCAAGGGCCATATCGACATGCCATAGGGCATGTACACAAACTGATCTGTTCTATCGTGTATTTGTAATCTCAATAAAAATATGGGTTTTCAAAGGATCTAATCAAAGACGAAAGAGAAACCTAAGGAAGAAGCTAAAAATGGAGTTGCAGCAGGTTCCTTGTCTGACTCGAAAACTGTGTAAAGGAGTCACAAGTAAAGGATTGGGTCGGAGATTTTGTGTGAGGGAGTCGCAACTAAAGGCTCTTATGCAGAAGGCTCCTACGTAGGATGGTCTCAACAGTGCAAAATTGCCTCCAATGGGTCCAAACCTGCAATCGATTCATAACAGCAAATGGTTGAATGCGAGAGGACCAACTCTTGTTATCACTGAGAACATTCAGCATGCATACCTTGTGGCAATGAATGATCGCAATAGGTTCTCTTTTCACACACAAATCTCATCTAGAGTCATTACCTCTACGATTTGGACGGATTTCTCGAGCGTCGATTTGGAGAAGATTCGGCATGCAAGGCGTTCGTGGGCTATAAAATGGTGTTTTGCTAGATCGGGACTGTGTTATGCATTGTGGTTTGTTGTGCTGCTTTTGGTGGAGGTATGGCTGAACGTGAACTTGGTCGAGGTATCACTGGGCATGAAGTGACGGACGAAAGCCATGTTGGTGCTGACTCGATGGGCAGAGGGGAGAACTCGCCACAGTCTCAATGGACACTCGAGAAAACACATTCCATAGGGGTTGATCATTTCATCTCCTCTATTTCAATTCGCTTCGATTCGTTTTACTTTTCTCGTTTACAATCGACTCACAAGTCTCTGCTTGCACCTTTTTGCAGAGATGGTGAAGCATGCTTTTGGGAAAACACTATGTTGCTTTAACTTATGAAGGGATATTAAAAGAGGCATGGCTATGTTCCCAAACAATACAGGAGAGCTTCTCATTATCTGGGTGAAACAACTGGCAGTGTGCACTATGTGATCATTGTGCATGTGTAGACGGAGCTGTACGACCTTGTTCAGTGCCTTGCCCTGACGACAAGGAGGAATGTCGAGTTTCCGCATCTGCTTTTAGTTCTCCACTGCTACTATCCTCCGGTGTTAAACCTCTGAAGCAGTCAAAGCTACTGAAGGGCTCACCAATCAATAAACTAGAAGACACGAAGTGTTCTCTCTGTAAGGCATTCCAAGCAGCAGCACGTGAAGCGTATGCAAAAGGTGGGATTGATTTGTTTCTTTCGACTTTATTTGTTGTTAACGTGAGAAGGTTCACTAAATATTTCGATGGCTTGACCCCGCACTCTGCTGTCAAACGATTAGTTCTCAGGTGTTACCGTGTTCTGATCGCCAAGGTCAGCTTCACTTTCTCTTGTTCCTTTGCATGCATGATGCTAGTCAGGTCCACTCCTTCATGTTCCTTTGCATACTCTTTCATTAGCTTGCATGCCATCTACCTTTTTTGCTTATGCTCCTTCTAGATTGCACTTACGTGTCTGCGGGCTCTTACGACTAGAGTGCTTCCAGGAAAATCGTCATCTTTGGGGCTTTTGTATGGGTGCTTGGTGAGCTGTTCTTGCGATTGTTTGTGCAAGAGATGGCGATTTTGGTTTTCAAGGTTTGCTCGAACTGTTTGGCAATCTGAATATAATATATATAATTATTATAACCACTCATATTGTGGGCAAGGAGGCGGTGCGCTTCCTTCCCCCAAAAGCTATAATCTGATGGAGTGGGCCCTTCCCTGGACGTCAAGATTGAAAAAGCTGAGAATATAAACGTCGATAATAAGTCTCACGACTAGATAAGATACTAGCATATTACCTAAACGTCAATAGTCGTAATCGTAGTCAAACGTCGGTAAAATCACCATGACTCATCTATTGATGATAGTAGATGGTGATTGCTAGCTGCATCTAGCTCGTTATCCAAGTACCGGTCCATGGTCTCTCCATATTGCTTGTAAATCCCACATCTCACTGACGATCCCCATCTTAACTTGCACCCATAAATAGAAAAGGAGCAAAGCACATGGATACTAAAATGTATATTTAACAGAGGGATTGCAATTGAATGGATACTAAGAATCTAACACACGACAAAAAGGAAAGACAAATACTTCTATATACCTACAAAGAGAATTATTTAAGAATATACATACAATTGAAGTCTATTATCTAACGTTACAACATCAAGGCTCCCAAATGATCAACCTCTCAGCTCGACTTAGATCCATAACATAAGCTTTTGGCAGACCACAACGGTATTGGAAAACATGGGTTATTTAATTCAGAAATCACCAAGTGCCACATAGGGGTGACCATCTCAATGCAAAGTGAACATAATTGTGACAAAGGATAGTCTCGGTTGGTCGTGAACCACGGAGTGACCATCTCAATGCAAAGTGAACATAATTGGGACGAAGGATAGTCTCGGTTGGTCATGAAGCACAAACATAATCGAGACGAAGGATAGTCTAGAGTCGAAGCAGCTGCTAATGTGTCAGCAAAACAAAGCACCATGCACTCTCATATGGCCCCGGAGAGTGTGTCCAGATGGGGATTGCTTGTGACCGGTATCACTACAAAATTTCTCTAGCGTCTCCTTGCTCTTCAATCATTAAACATTACTAATACTTCCTTGTGCCAAAGACACCTTGGACCTAGACCCCCGCATTCGGGAGTCCCCACATGCATCTAGATTCAGATTGCCTTGCTTTTGTAATTCCCTATTATGGTTTAAATCATCGGACCAAGTCACGATTGGCATCCAAAATTGGCAAATCTATTGGAATGGGATCACCAGATCACAACTCTTTGAATGGATTTCAGACTTTTGCAAGAGTGGAAATTCCAAAGGTGCCTTATTAGATCAAAACATGATACGTAGGACTTGTGAGATTGATGATTAATGCTCCACAGATGAATTCACCACCATCACAATCTGATAAAGTTGATAGTGATTGTTGGACTTCGGATCAGATTTCATGATATCATGTAGAACAAAATTCAGACCAAGATCAGATGTCACCTCCTACTGAATCGAATCGCAAGTGGGTTTATACTGAGCGCTACTGAAGATGCTATATTGCTTCTTGTAGATAGGCTACTCATATGTCGATCTCTCTCTTGGGCTATAATGGGACTGGTGGCCTCATCTATCAGGGCCGCTTGGGTTTCGTATCAAGCCAAGGTCTTCATGTTCTCATACTATGAATTCATTGAAACAATCTACAAACATGGCGCCTCAACATCTAGCAAGGGCTCCTTTGCCTACATTGTTTTCCTGCTTGATTTGTGTCTCTAAGTCATGCTGGACATTCACTAAGTAACAGTAATTGGATCTGCAAGACGTTCGTCAAGGCGCATCAAGTCGGCTCAAAACTCTTAATTCCAACATGAGTGTATTGTCGTTTTACAGTGCTAGATCTAGAAGTGGATGAGCTCGAGTTCTGTGACGACGATGAAATCCTTTTTGGTGATGTTTTTATGCTTCACAAAGCCCAAAGAGCCCTTGATATTCGTGATCTGCACCATGGACTGCACACTGCCAGCACTGAAGTCGAGCTTTTGGATACCCTTCTCCAACACCTAGAATTTCTTGGATCCTCCATCGTAGGAATTTCTTGAATTGTGGCTCGTCTTCAAACCTCTTATAGTAGAGCTCCTTGTCTTGGAAAATGACGTAGTGGTTATAGCACACTGGATGACGTTCTTTGTCATAGCAGTGCATGTAAGCGAAAAAATCAAACTCGGTGGCAACTTCTTCGTCCACAAGACTATCTGCAGGAACTTGAACAAAATCATGCATGTCCTCTCATCACCCTTAGAGTGAAGTACCAACCCAAAACTGTACACATTTGTCTTGTTCTATTATGGCTGCTTCCCATAGCCATTCCGATGTCAGATAGCCTGGGGCGCCCCTCATCATTGTCATCACAACACTATATAGTTTTATTGTGAAAAGCACGTATATGCTTTTAGTGCTTTAGTGAAAAACTCGGCAAACCAAATCAACACGTATATGCTTTTAGTAATTTAGTGAAAAACTTAGCAAACTAGATCAAGGGCCTAATATTAAACTAAATCAAGGGCCTATATTCACTACACGTGGCTTAAGGAGGTGTGAGGAAACCCAAACATAGGTTTTTTATGCTTTGCCCAATTCCAAAGGTTGCTAAGGCTACCCCTGGGGAGGCCCAAAAAGAAAAATAAAAAAGTTAATGATGGAATGCTAGTGTACTAGTTTGATTATAAAGATATCTCATCTGTTATATTCCTTAAGGTTACTAATCCCGTACATGAGAGAAGGGAGGTTCGTGGAGGTCTGGTGGAGGCTGCATTCTGGAGGTTTGGAGGGAGTGGAGGCATTCTGGAGGTTTGGAGGGAGTGGAGGCATTCTGGAGGTTTGGAGGCAATGGAGGCATTCTGGACGATAGGTTCGGGGAGAGGAGCAGCTAGGATGAGGGAAGGAGAGGTTTGGGGAGTGGAGGGAGAGGCAACCATGTGGCGGGAGGGATGCATTCTAGAGCTTCGGGGGTGGAGGAGGGAGGTTCAAGGAGCGAAGAGAGTTTGTGCTTTAGCATGGCTTTGGAGTGTTTCATGCGAACCCGAAACAAGGTCACTAGGATGATCCAATTTTTAGCTGCAATTTTGCTAGTGTCGATGTGATTGAAGTAATTAGCTCCTAGTGCATGACCCATTAGACCAATAGCCTTCTTATTCTTGTTCTCCCAAGCAGATATTTGATTCGATTCATGACCATTGCCTTTGGGTTTCTTCTCGGTACTTGCAACCACGCTCCATAATCCTTTCTGCATGAAGAGCAATTGGTAGCTAACTGCCAAGATGAAAATTTTTTGCCATTGAATTTCACAACGGTGCTCTCAAACATGTTCTCCTTCTTGATAGACTCCATTTCCACCGTGCCTGATTACTTGACAAGAACGTGCAACCCAACTAGGTTTGTGGCAGGATACAAAGACTCAAACGACTAACTAACTACCCTATCAAGCTAGACACATACATCCTTGAGGGCTTGGACAAAGAGACGGAGGCTAGCATCTTCCCAAGATTATGTAGAATGATCGACCTCCCCACAGTTCACCGCCTTTGAATCTCGAAGGATCTTCCATGAACACCAAGGGTCGCCATGCACCGAGAAGCACTTGATTCATGCCAAGTGTCTTCTACAACGTCCATGCATTGGCCGTTGCTCACCTCACGCATGGACCAATCACAGGCTGTCGTCCACCACATAGAGAAGCCACCTAAGATCAATCAAGCACCCCATGAGGGAGTGCATAAACCTTCGAAATGCCAACAATGGCGTCTCATGTTCATGATTCAAGTGATGGGTAGGTGTGGAGGAGAAGTTGGTGTGTTAAGGGAGCATGTTGCATGTGAGTAGAAATTTAATGGTGGATCTTGAACGCTTTGTTGTTTCTTCGTAAGGAAATGACCCTAGCTTGACACATGTTTTAGATCCCATGGGACCATGACATACTATGGGAATTGTATTTGGCTCAAGAAATGGTTCCATGGAAAAATCAACAACCTCTCTTGTCTCTAAATGTTCTACCAATGCACAATCAAATCAACATTGTAAAGGCTTGATCGCCTAATGCAAAATGGACGTTCTTAAAGCAAAGGAATGCATTGCATTGGTATGGATCTAAATGCTCTACCAATGCACAATCAAATCAACATTGTAAAGGCTTGATTGCCTTATCGTGACAACTCGAGGTAATAATCGGCTAGAGGTAATAATAAATAGGTGAGCAAAGGTGAGGGATTGAGGGGAGCAGTCGTCGTGCTACATGGACAGGGTAGGGTAGGGAAAGGTGGAGCAAAGGTGAGGGGGGCCAGCCTAGAAGGAGAGGGGATGGTAAGGTAGAGTGACAAAAGGGGACAAAGAGCAGCCACATGAGGAGGTGAGGGGTTGAGGGAGCTGGCATGAAGAGGGGGGTTGAGGGAGTAGCCAAATGAGGAGGTGAGGGGTTGAGGAAGCTAGCACGAAGAGAGGGGGTGAGGGAGTAGCCACGAGAAGAGAACAACGAGAGGGGATGAGGGAGTAGTCGCATGAGGAGGAGGAGAGAGAGAGATTTTATAAGATATTTATTTATATTTTAAGATTTAGTGTTTTGTGAAAGTATGTGGGAGGGTGTTGGTTCATATGTATATGCTTTTCACAAATTTTCATAAACTTCCTCAAAGTTCAAAATTTAAAAATGAAACCTTAAATTTTACTAGGTTCATATGTAAATGCTTTTCACAAATTTTGATAAACTTCCTCAAAATTTAAAATTTATAAATGAAACCTTAAATTTTGCGTTTAAATTTTACTAAACGCAATAGATGATTACCCGGTCAAGGTTACTCGTTTTGTGAAAACAAAAGGGATCGCTGCATGGCCTCATTCTCTAAGCTTTGCTTCCACAGGAATGCTTTGTAGGCTTGTTCATGGCGTGAGATTGCTGAAGCAAGCACGTCCAGGGCCGATCCGTGCTTATCTGACGCACAAGGACCCGGAGGAGCAAGGTATTCCCCTCCTTTCGCTATATCTGTCGACTCAAACGGGAAATTCGCCAGCTGGACAATACTTGGGTGGTTTTGTGCTCTACACATGCTACATGGTATTACACATATGCGGAGGTTGCTTGATACAAATTGTATGAAATGTCAGGGACTGAGACAAATAAGACTGCGCATCAGGCCCATGAAGCTCAACCGGATCAATCGAAATGGCATACTCTTCCTCGTGGGCCTCTTTGGAAAGGGAGGAGAGGTAGCAAAGAGGCTTTGCTAGTGGTGCGGGAGTTGAAACGAGCTAAGGGCAATTTCATGAAAATTGACGAACTTGTGGACACAAAGGTGGCTCGTTTACTGAAGATCGATCTTCTTGCAGCCCTGAATGAACTACAGCGACTGGACGAGGTGGACTTAGCTCTGACGGTCAGTTCGTGTAAATAATTTACATGGGTATACTGCTATTCGAAGCCTTATTTGAATTTCTTCTATTAGAACTCAGGTCATGCACACTACGCCATTCAAAGTTAACCTTACATTTTGGTTTGGATCTATTCCCTTCTCCTGTGAGTGCACATGGATGCACGTTGAATGCATGCTCCCTTGCGACAACACCAATTCTTATGCTTGTTGGAATAATAGTGTCACGTCCCCATTTATGAGCACCCATATGAGGAGCACATGGGGGAGTATGACTTACTGTATAAGGTGGGGCAGAGAGGGTAGCATTAGGGCTGCCATGTGGGCACCAGATTGGCTGCGACAGGAGCCTCAAGGGGCACCCTGGTCAGCATCAAAGGCTGGCAAAGACCCTGGACAGACGGATCTGCAAAGGCCCTGTTGCTGCGTCAGCAAAAGGACAGTGTGCAGTCAGCTTGCATGATCTGCTGGCGTCAGCCAGTGGAAGACTGTAGGAACATCCCTTGATCAGGTCCGGTGGCATACTAGTCAGCCAGTCTGTCACAAAGTCAGCATAAGCCTAATCTAGTCGGTTATTTTGGAGGCATCCAGCCTTTATATGTATATACATGGGGGGCTCTTGCTATCACCTTGGAGGAGTGAAGAGCAGTGTGAGTTTTAGTGATCACTACACTGAAGGAGTTCTTGCAGCTAGGTGCAGGCCTATACCCCTGTCGGAGAGCATAGGCGTGGTTTGAAGGGAGCTTGTCTCCAATAAACATCAGAACATAACTTTTGGCGTTGTTGGCAAAGGGAAGGGCAAGCCTAACAGTGGCAAGTCCAAGAAGGATGACTCTTCCAAGAAGAAGCAGAAGAAGTGCTGCTTGTCTTATGACACGCCAGGCCATTTTGCGAAGGATTGCAGAAAGAAGGCGGCGGATCAGATAAACAAGGAGTCTGACTCAGATTCAGAGGGTAACACAAAAGCCCAAGCTAATGTGGTAATTGAAGAACTGTTCTTGGTGACATCTCCGTGTGTTGCTGAGGTCAGATATGCCCACCTAGAAGCCATAGTGAAGATGTTTGACGTTGAGATGTGGGCCGATGGGAGTCAGAAACCTTTGTGAAGGTGGATAGCATCGAGTGCTTGGAGTCTTCCAGGTGTGTGGCTGTTGATACTGACACGAGGGTGGATTCCATGGAGTGTCCTATGTTGGAGTTAGTATGTGATCATCCTCATGAGGTGATCCACTTAGTTAGGGTAGGAGGTGTGGTTAGATCTGGCATAGACATGGTATGCTATTGACATGGCGTCATTGCATGTAGTAGTCTACGTAGGAAGGGGAGATAGCAAGCTGCCTTCATTCATGCTCTCCATTCGGGTCGATGAGAGTCGGGATCTACGAATTCTAGGAAGGTCATTTGACCTCTGATGCCTCCACATACTTACGAGGCTGCTGGAACTGTGTCGCCATTTTTGAGTGTGTGTTGATGATTGAGGTTGAGCCTTTGTGGCTAGTTATTGTGTCTTTGTAAGAGCAACAAGCCTAGTCGGGATGAGCTCATTTTGATTGAATAGTGAAGTGTTTTGGTCTTGATAAAGCACAAAAATCTATAGTTCATTCGTAAGTATTATTATTGAATTCATAATTTTATGTGTAAGAGCTCTCAAGCTATCACCCTAGGGTTTCATGTTCAGATTGATGCCGTAATTCAGAAGGGATAGTACAAGATTACACAGGTTTTTGGTATGTGTCTCGATGAGGTGCATGGTTTGCTTTCAGAGCAAGCACACAGGTAATATGACGATTAGGTATGTACTTGATGTTCTTAATTTGAACCTTTATAGCATGTTGTGGAGAGAATGTGCTCTTCATATGTCTCAAGTCATGTGAGATTGGAAGGATTGGGCCTTCTTCGAAGGCAGATAGAGATTGCTGGAAGGTGATGGACAAGGTGTACTGAAGCCAGAAGAGTGCCTGCTTGAGAGCTCAGTGAGAGTTCGTGGTCCAGGCTATCTGGAGATATTCTTGGGATTTGATTTCTTGGACCTTGCCAAAGGAAGGATGGGTTCAGACAAACCCTCAGAGCATGTTGCCTCGAAGACTCCAGGTTGTTTACTCATTATGAGGGGGAAGATCGTGGCGTTTGGATTGCTCGAGTTCGAAGGCAAGAACGTGACTTAAGGTGGTGGTGCCAAGAGGTGCTACTAGAGATGGACCTGTGTACCAAGATGGTGTTCAGAAGCAAAAGTGGACCTGGTGGAGCAAGAGCCACTGGATGAAAAGCCAGGAAAAGATTTCGACATCGAAATGCTCTAGAGAACTACGACCAGGGAGTTACTGGAGCATCGTCATCTACGTGTTGGCATTGGGCCTAGATGTGTCGTTGAGAGGGGGTGTTGGAAAGGTCCTCTCCCCATCTGCAAGCCCCCATATGAGGAGAGCATGGGGGAGGTGGACCTAGGTTCTGAGGGAAGGCCACATGGGCAGCACTATGGCTGCCATGGGGAAAAAATCAGTTAAAGAAAAGGGAGGTACCTGGAGTCATAATGGCTGTGACAGATGGAGCTGAAAGCCTTTGATACAATGCTGAAAGCCCAACTCATCAAACTAGGAGATCATCTAGGCAGTCATGGTCCTTAATGAGAGAGTACAGGAGTTGGGATACGACCAATTGATCATTTGGGTAGTCATGGCACTTTATGAGAGAGTCTCAGATAGGGTTTGGACTAGTGTAGGGTGGACAAAGGAGATCGGAGCACCATTGGGGTCAAACAAGGTTGTCCTTTATCAGTGATCACCGACCTTGTTCGGCCTCTATATAGATGAGCGTGAGACGTTTATTGGAACCCTAGGAGGGATTGGTTGTTTTCTAGCTAGATCCCTGCTTTAGATACTTCTATACACAGATGATGTGGTCCTACTATCTTCTTGAACATAGTAACTCTAGCAACACCTAGATGCACTACATACTTTTTGTGAGACGCATGACTTGAAGGTCAACCTTGGTAAAACCAAGGTCATGCGCTTAGAGGATTTTACCTTGGAGGTCAACACATCTTGAGCAGCCATGGCTTGAAGGTCAACACATCTCGAGCAGCCATGCGCTTAGAGGATTTTACCTTGGATGGGTTACCAATGGAGGTAGTTGCATCCCACACATACCTTGGGGGTGCTGTTCTTTGGCCTGGTCTTTGCGAGGCTTGATTGAGTAAGGGGTACGTGGCACTGGACAGACTTGAGCAACAATGCTTTTACTCTCACTTCTAGGACCCTCAGACCAAGTCTCTCCTCTTCGACTCTCTGGTTCAACCCGCAAGTGTGTACGACAGCCCTTGTTGGGGGCCTGATCTATCAAAGACGGAGTGGGCTCGAGTTGAGAGGCTATAGGTCACACTTTCATGGATGATCCGTAGTATGCCTTCTGCTCCACATCAGATAGGTCTGGCTGAGTTCGGGGCATCCCCACTATAGCTCGATGCAGCATTCCAGGTCGTCACATATCTCTTCCATATTTGACATTATGGATCTTGCACCACGGACGACGTAGGCTTCCTTGGTTGGCTTGATGCTCCTCCATGACACTGGCAGCAAAGAGGAACTAGAGGTGTTGGTATACACGTATGCAGATGGTTTGAGAGCCTTGGGCTCAATATAGATAGGATACCCCCTTTCCAGTATAGCATTGAAGCCCCTTGTATCCTGCTCATATACCACAAGGAAGACCAAGTCATCTGAGAGGATCTCCTACTTGGTTGGCACCCCCAAGAGCAACCTATGAAGCTCAGCTTCTACAGAGGCCATTGCTTACGAATTTCAGAGGAGGGCTTCATTGACCCACCAAGATATACGTGGATCCACCTACCCCATTCCATGAGAATTTCGATTGGGTAGTTCAAGGTCACACACACACACAGAGCATGTTTCGATCCACCTCCCCCATTCCATGAGAATTTTGATTGGGTAGTTCCAGGCCACACACACACACACAGCATGTTTCCTACAACCTTTGAGCTCAGTCAAAGTTGCAAGCTTTGACTTGGTCTTTAACTTCGGACAATGCATCCACATGTGTCCCTTTTGTCCACAAATGAAGCGACAACCCTCCTTCAGAAACTCAAGGGTTTGCTATGCTTTGTTGGTTCACGTTGCACTCTAAAGCATTGTAGGTAAGCATCAAACAACAAGTTTGCTATACTTAGAGTGGTGAAATCATCATGTTGAAGGAATTCCTCTTTAAACACTTGTTCAAATTCAGCCCAAGATTTAGGTTTTTCTTTTAACTCACACGCAAGTTAAAGCCTTTCCCTTCAACATCCCTTGAGCCATCTGAAGCTTGAGTGAATAAAAAACTAGATGAAATGAGAAGTGTACCTTCCATCGGTTCAACCATGTATGTAGGTACTCAAGTATGAGCTCCTTCTTCTCACCTGCAAAAGCCTCAGGTGTGAAAGATGGTGCTATGGGTACACACTCCCTCCGGCTACTGCTGCCAAGCCCCATAACTGTGGCTTGCAACACCACAGTCATTTGGGATTGTGTCTTCAGGCATGTCTCTTGGGCCATGAACATGTCCTTCAACTCCTTCAGCTGTGTTTTGAAATGTCTTTAGCTCAGCGTGTTGCTCTTTGGTGACAAGGTTGTCTTCACCAAAATCCATATCGTCTCCTCATGTTGAAGCATGCTGGCTGTAATGGCTGCAGCTTCTTCATGATACATGTGACTCCCTTCAGACATTAGGTAGGAAACATGAAGAAGAGTGTTAGACGCAAGAAGAGAGAGAAGAAGGAGAGCAGCAATGAGGTGAGTAGAGAGGAGAGTTTAGAGGCCGGAATTGTGCAGAAACAGCTGCTTAAGAGAGAGAGAGAAGAGAGCGAGAGAGAGAAAGACAGAGAGAAGTTAGGCAAACTGAAGCAGGTTTGACTTGCCATTTACTGTGGGCTGATTCGCAGTAATTGTGAGAGCGTTATGAGCCTATGGACTTGTAAATAGGAGGGAGTAGGGTCCAGTCCTCAAAAGCTAGATGCATTATTCTAGGAAAGCAAAGGGAAAGAAGTCCCCCCATTTTGAAAAGATTTTCCAAAAGGCAAACTTCGAAGCCTTTTTAGGACGTTCAGCCTTTCACAGGGCCTTCCAAAGGAGCAAAAAACAATCACGATCAGCAGCAGACCACAAACAAGTGCTCCTACTGAACCTGTTGACAGTTTTGCTCCTCCATAACCTCCAACCAGCAGTCCAGTAAGTAGCGCTTAGCCAACTGCAGCACCTGTGATGGATTACCTGCTGCACACTATCACAACCGTGGTCAAAAAGCTCTGCTCAGGTGATCTGTGATCAAATCACCTACCGTCCCATAGTCCAATCGCAATACCCAGAGAAACCTTCTAACATGCAGAGGACTTTGGCCATAGTTAAACAATCTTAGACTAACTGTAATTAAGATCTAGTCCCTTTCCATGATTTTCTGCATACGGAAGATAGCATTGAGGGATAGAGATCTGACACAAGACACATAAATTGGTACGCAATGCAACGTGCAATTACTAATATGAATGCAAATGATCAGCCCACATTATGCTGGGCTATGTCTGACTCATGCTGCAATGCTGCTGACTAGATGCTGATGTAGACTGCAATGAATGTCGGTCAAGCACTGGACTGAGGGAGGCCTGCTACATCCGAGCTGATACCTGCCCTATGCTGCTCCTGACTATGAGATGATGAACTGATGCTGAAATGCTGACTTCTGATACTGCTGCGTGGACTGGACGCTGAGCATGAGGGATAGAAATGCTGGTAGGTATGTTGCACTGAACCCTGAAACTGAGTGGCAGGCTTGGCTGCTGGAACTGAGGGCCATACTGCAAGTACTGAAGGCTGGAATGCCTGGGGGGGGAACATGCTCTTAAATAGAGCCCTGCAAATAGCCGGCTGGTTCAGCCAGTTGATCAACCAAGTCAACCGACCTAGTCCAGCCAACCAGCTGACCGGGCTGACTGGTTGACCAGCCAAACTGGTCAGCCTAATCAGGCCAACCTGGTCCGACCAGGTAACCAGGCCAACCTGGTCCAGCCAGGTAACTGTCTTTAAACCTCTGTGCGAGGCGTATGTGTGTGCACCATAAGAGATAGAGAGGGAGTAGGGTTTAGAGAGAGAATGTAGAAGACACCAGATTGGGTCCCTGTACGCACTGAGGACCCCCCTCTCCAACTAAGAAGATATTTGCTTTATATCTTGGGGAACTGCAAAAGAATACAACTGACACTCTTTCAGAGAGCTCAAGAGACAACTCGGAGGATGACCCTTCGATATGGAGAGCTGACCCACAAATGCCTGAGCAGCAACCCAAATCTCGACCAAGACCACGCTGCCCACACAGAAGATGTGGACCACTGTGCAAGGCTATTGACGGGGCAGCAGAACTGCATGAGTGTGAGAGATGAAAGGAAAGCGGAAAGCTGAGATTAATGGAAGCTTAAAGAGAGCTAAGGAGTGAACTGAGAGCTGAGTGATAAGAGCTGTGAGTGAGCTGAGAAAACTGTAAAAAGAACTACAAACCTCAACTCCGGGCTGAGCTATGGTGCTGCGTAAACTCCTTCCTGGATCACCCTTAGGGACTGCTGAATGTTTGCTGTCTTGCAGGGGACTTTGGAATGCTGAGGGCTGCAACGGGCTGGAGGAAATGGAGGCTTTTTGATGGGGGCTGGATGAGAAATGATGGCAGCAGCCCCCCCTTTATATAGGGGGCTGTAGGGCTGGTAGGGGGTGAGCCAACCGGCCTTAAACATGTCATGACAAGAGAAATCACTAATCTGTGATTAGTAGACATTAAAACATTATAATACGCCAATGGTGTAACATGTATTTGTATTTATGATGGACACCGACCGATTTGTTATGGCGGTGGATCATCTGAGTAGATAGGACTAATTGAGCTGGAGCCACTGCTTCAGACGGCATCGAATTTGGACATGTGATACTTATTCTATTAATAAAAATGTGCACACACGTGTCTAGGTCCTAGGGGCAATAGGAAGGGAAGGGTGCATTAAGGTGCATTGAATGGTAGATGCATGGGTCATAGGCTAAGGGTAGGTGTAAATGGGAAGATGGAACTTGAGTGATCTCAAGGGACATTAATGAAAGGGTATCACCATTTCATTGTGAATCTCATGTTGCATTCTCTCTACCACATTGCATTCATCCATCATCTCTCTCCCACCTTGCATGTAGGTCGAAAAAGAAACAAGTACTCTCACGAGGGCGCTCTTTCCCATTGTAGGGCCAATCGGCATTCAAATTCTGCATGCATTGCACACATTTGCAGTCTCGAAAAGTGTGGTTCTTCACATTTGGTATCAGAGCGGTGACGATCCACGAGCGGTACGAGAAGAGGGCGACAGTTGCGGACGACGGAAGTCGCAAGAGAAGTTGCGGAAGAGGATCACGACCGACCGATCTCTGAGGTTCTAAGACAAGGGATTTTTCTGAAATTTCTGGTCTTCAACGGTGAACGGGGTGTCCTCACGAGGTGAAAATGCCCGCCGCCCGCCGCCCCCCTCCCCCCCCCCCCCTAATGTGAATGTACCCTTAAAATCCTTAAACCGTGAGGAGAAGGGATCCCCCGTTCTCCCCAACTGAAAGTCGGATCGGAATAAGATTTTAAGGGGGTGATCAGCCCATCAAGTACCCCCTATAACGGTATCTAGAGCTCCAATCCGCTCAAAACAAGTAGCCCAAACGGAGCGTACCAGTTTACAGCAGAAATACAAGAAGAAAAGCTTGAAAGAGAAGGGAAAGGAGGTCATTTTAAGTGTCTTCTCGACACAAACGAAGCGGGAGTCGGATAAGTACCACCAACTCTACAACACTTGACTTTTGCTGTAAAATAAACCTCTTTTTTTTGAAATTACAGCAAGACATTTTCTCTCTTGTATTACTAACAGGAAAGAATGGAAGGGGAAGGGACATATAACAATGAACTTATTCCTTTTCCTCCATTATCCCAAGGAGAGAGAGAAAGAACACATTCACCCCCTCTTGAAGAGGATGGATTAGGTGAGAGTTATACACATCTTGAGTATGAGAACCCACAAATAGATTTACAGCAGTCTCTCCTTCAAGAACCTTTTGATAGGGAGTTCTCCTTTCGTAATGAAAGAAGAAATGAGACCAGCCAAGAACAAGGTGATGAGTTCACGCCTTCAACTCCAGGCCCAGTACACATGGATTATAATCCAAGTGCAAGAGGAAGAGAGGAGACTCCTGTTGATAAGCTGATTTTCCAGCTTAGCAATATGATTGAGCAGTCCATTATGACAAGATTAGGGACTAAGAGGACTTTAAACTTCGGGGATGAAGAGTTGAGTATCCCTTCTAAGAGGTCCAAATTCCAACCACGAGAGAGAATTGAGTTCCCCAAATATGATGGGGCAAGGGAGGCTGACAAAATCCTCAATTGGATTCGTCATTTTGAGCTATACTTTGCCCATCAAGACAAGACCGAGCAAGAGAAGCTTGCTCTTGCCACATTGCATGTGCAGAAGGATGCTCTAATGAGGTGGTCCTTGTCACAAACAGAAAAATAGCCTATTCATGAATGGGCTAAGTTCGTGGAGCAACTGAAAGCCACTTTCATGCCACCGAGGCATGAAGAGAACCCAACCTTTCGTTGGGAGAGGTTTAGGCAGTTCGATAATGAGAGTAATGCAGATTTTACAGCCAGATTTTGAAAGCTCTCTCTAGAGTCACCTGAAAAGAGTGAGGAAGATAGGAGAAAGAAGTATTTAGCAGCCTTAAGCCCAAAAGTAAGGTACAAGGTTGAAATGTTTAATTCGACCACGCTTAAGGTACAAGGTTGAAATGTTTAACCCGACCATGCTTAAGGACCTCATTAAGGTGGCTGAAATAGCCAAGAGGAAATTGAATCCGCGTAAACTCTTCAACAAAGGAAATGAGAAAGCTATTGTACAAAATGTTAACAGCCAATCACGTCCTGGATGGATACCATTTCCTTCCATGACTGACGATGAGAAGAAAAAGCTAATTAAGGAGGGAAAATGTTTCGGATGTAAGAAACATAAGCCAGGGCATCCATGGCATAAATGTCCTACTCTATTAGCCAAAATCGTCAAAACCAATTTTGTAAAAGGGAAAGGCAAAGCATCCAAGCAGGAGGGTGAGGCTTCTACCTCCTCATCCCAAGACTCTACGATGAACATAGAACCAAGAGTAAATGCTATCCATTCAGCCAACACTGGTGTATGGATGTGTGAACTGAATAGAGAGCCCTACTCTTCCTATGAAAGCTCTAGGAAAGAGCCAACATTTGGCGCCATTGTCGGGGAGACTAGTGTCTCAAGTAACGAGTAAACATACATAGGTATGTGTAAAAAAACAAACTACTTCGAACTTTCATAAACATAAGAGTCAAGGGCAAGGAGACTATTTTTTTTTTTTCATTTCTAGCTAAACATATCAACCCCAAGCATCAACCTTGGGTTACTACCTTAAGAAATTTTCTTTGTTTCTTAAAAAGAAGCCACTTGATAAACAATCAGGCTAGGTAGTGGACATGAATTCGTAGAGCTTGCAATTTTGATCATTTCACCTTTTTGCAGAAGAGCAAACTGAGCTATCCATAAAAAGTTACGGCTCGGGAAGAGTTTAGGGTTTAACCCTAAACATAAACCCTAAACCTAAACCCATTTCCTATAAAAACCCACTTCACCCTCTCATTCTTCATCTTTGTACTACCAGGAGAAGATTATTTGCAGATTATGAAGAGGAGATGCAAATGCAGAAGTAAAAGAGAAGCGTACGCAAGAGAAAGTGACAAGAGAAGATCTAGAAGAGGACTTCTGCCCATTCAAGCAGGAGGGAGTGTCATGATAAGAGAAATCACTAATCTGTGATTAGTAGACATTAAAACATTATTATTATGTTATACGCCAATGGTGTAACATGTATTTGTATTTATGATGGACACCGACTGATTCGTTATGGCGGTGGATCATCTGAGTAGATAGGACTAATCGAGCTGGAGCCACTGCTTCAGACGGCATCGAATTAGGACATGTGATACTTATTCTATTAATAAAAATGTGCACACACGTGTCTAGGTCCTAGGGGCAATAGGAAGGGAAGGGTGCATTAAGGTGCATTGAATGGTAGATGCATGGGTCATAGGCTAAGGGTAGGTGTAAATGGGAAGATGGAAATTGAGTGATCTCAAGGAACATTAATGAAAGGGTATCACCATTTCATTGTGAATCTCACGTTGCATTCTCTCTACCACATTGCATTCATCCGTCATCTCTCTCCCACCTTGCATGTAGGTCGAAAAAGAAACAAGTACTCTCACGAGGGCGCTCTTCCCCATTGGAGGGCCAATCGGCATTCAAATTCTGCATGCATTGCACACATTTGCATTCTCGAAAAGTGTGGATTTTCACAAAACAGGCTAACCAGCTAGTCGGCTGGTTGGCTGGCTGGGTGGGGCTCACTTCCCTAGCCCTAGCTGCCTAGGGAGGGGCACAAGGCAGCCTTTCCCCCAGCCCATTCTCCCTTGATGGGAGGTCATTGTCTCAGCCCTGAGGGGGCCCTTCTGGGCTCCTATCCTAGGCCGGGACCTAAAGCTACCTAGAACCCTAAGTAACCTACTGTTCTCCAGGGGGTACTAGTAAACAAGGACTGACTTTCTGACTTGACCTAAGGCTGAGAGGCTGACCTACGTAGCTCATGCCTGACTGTCCCTGGACAAGGGGCTCACAATGGGGTCACGGCATACGACGAAATATCCTATCATAAGAACTATTTGCACTTTGTCGATGAAGCGAGTTGTCACCTTGCACCCAAGTGCAGGGGTGTATGTGACATTCCCTCCTTAACTTGGTGGTAGGTGCATGGCTTCGAAGTAGTCCGCCAATATCTGCGGGAACTCCTGGAAGAAACTTTCGTCTAGCCACACCGCTTCATGGGTTCCTCAATCTCAAAACTTCGTGTAGAATTCGCGGATCCGGTGTCTTGACCCATGCTTCCATTTGTGGAGAAGAATCTACTCCTGCTCAATGACTTCTGCCTCGTCGATCACCTCGGGCTGCTACTCATCGGAGACATCGCTAAGTGCTGGCCCAATATATGGCTTCAACCATGTGAAAGACATTATGCTAGCCCAATATATGGCTTCAACCATTGTCCAACTACAGCTTCATAGAGACATCACTGATCTTCTTAATGATGGGGAATGGTCTGAAACTTCTGAAGGATAACTTGGGGCATCGCTTGCCCACTTGTTTTAGTATAATCCTCAGATAAACCCAATCACCCTCTTTATAGTTGACATCTCGTCTGGACTTATTGGCTTGGCGCGTGCATGTTGCTTTTGCTTTAGCGAGACGGTCTAACTGGCTCCGTGATCTCGGCCATGAATTTGGTAGTTTTGTTGGCCTCTAGGGATGGTGATACCATCCTGGTGAGGAGTAAAGAGAACCTCCTGCCGAAAGCAGCTTCATATGGGGTACACCCAATACTTGAAGAGTAGCTATCGTTTAACATGGCATGTAACAGAAGGTACTACTCCCACTTGGACTGCGAATCATGACAATACGATTTTAGTACATTAAAAGCCAATTTATTGTATACCTCTGATTGCCCGTCGGTTTGCGGATGAAATGCATTGGACATTTGGAGCTTGGTGCAATAGTTTTTGAAATAGAGCCCTCCATAAATGTGAGGTGAATTTGGAATTTGTGTCCGTGGTAATGGTCCGTGGCAATCCTCCAAGCAGGTACCAATACCTGATAAATAAGTGATCTACATCTTCTGCACTCGTTGTCTGCTTGCACGGAATAAACATACAAAATTTACTGAATCGATCAACAATGGCTCGACATTGAGTATTTCGCATATTGTAGATGCGGGAAGGGGTCCCACAAAATCCATCGTGATGTCTTGGAAAGGACCTTTGGGGATTCGTAAGGGTTGAAGCAATCTTGCTGTCTTCTGATGGGACATGTTTACCTTTTCACAGATTTGGCATCGCTAAACATATCTGTTAGAAATCAACCAATAGAAGGTATTCACAGCAAAAGACTGATAGATTAGCCTAGGAGCTCACATAGTGTGTGTGGGGAGTGGAATCACAAACTTCTTTACTTCATGTGCATCATGTAGATGTGCAGACTCATCAATAGACAATGAACCAACCAGATATAGAAACCACCAAAACAATATATTCCCGTTTAAAGCTATGGACAAAATACAAGAGAGAGAGATCCAAAGTCCCACCAGAGCGTGGTCCTTTGATCTTACCACAAGGTACTTCTACTATTTGCCGGATATCTCTAGACTTGAGCCCGCGTGCTCCACCTCGAGTGTAGTAGACTCTCCATCCAGAAGATCTCTCCACCTTGCTGCCTGCAAACCAGCCTAGGTGGGCTGCCAATGATGTACTAAGTCTGCAGTCCTTCTGCCCTAGTTGACTTCTAGGTTGAGGTCCAACTGTGGCTACTAGTGTTGCTGCTTTCGGCTAGCTGCCTCAAGCTGCAATGAAGATGCACTGAACTCAGCTAGAACAATCTGATGTGCAACCGATGGCTTGTTGTGGGTCAGCTGTGATAATAAGAGAACTTGGAGTTGGTCTACCTAAGCCCAATCTGCCTTTGATAAATCCGGACATCAATAGAGGGTGCTGTACATACCCTTTGGGCAGACCAAGGAATAAAAAAGAAGAGGCTTGGGTTCGGGGATTCTGGAATTGGGAGTGAAAGCACTGCCGCTCTAGTTGAGCAAGTGCGGCATATCCCCTCTCATAGACCCAAAGTCATTTTTTATGCCGTCCCCTACCAGCCTACACCAGACTTCCCATAGCTACCTTGTCGCACCTCCTATTCACTCTTCACCACTGGTGATATCAAACATGCAACTGCCAAGCTACATAATGGCCAAGCCAAAGATTATGAGGGCTATGCAGTGAGTACATTGCACATGGGATTAAAACCCAAGCCTTGATCTTGGAAGAGCTATTCAACAAAGTTGTTTGCATTAGTTCTCCTCACACTTGGACGCTTAACACCATTATCGTGGTTCATAAGGCAGGGGATCCCATGAGCTCGGAGAACTACAAGATCATCATGATTGGTGTCCAAGATCTATGCATTAGCATTTGGCATTCATGTCAGCCGGTTTGCGGAGTGTGAGGGATTTTGAGCTATGGGACAATACTTACAACACTTCAGTCCTAAGTTGACTGTGGTTGACTTTGGGCCTTAAAATGGCCATCTCTTGTATTTTCTCATTATCCATTTGGTTGACTTTGGGTCTTATAATTTGGCCATCTATTGTACTTTCTCGATATCCATTTGCAAGTACACTTCAGTTCCTTCAAAGTGTTGTCTCTTGCATTCCAGCCTTCTTCCATTTCTCCTTGTATCCAACACACCCAATTTCATCTCCCACATGCATTGAGGATCTTAGTTGGACAATTTCGGGTATCTTGACAAAGGCTACGGTTGAGATTGGTTGGGCAGAGGGCATCCTACGTGAGAGATGTGAGAGACGGATCTGCAGTTTACGTTATATGCAGGAGATCGAGATAGAGGAGCACTTTGCATTCAGAGGCCCTGTGTACTATGAGATGAATGGATGGCATCATTGTCTTTTCAGCAATGGTTTTGGCCCACTCGGAGAGTTTCTGCCACACCCTGGGCCCTGGTTAACTACGGGTAGCTGTATTCCTCCTAGAGGCTTAGAGACATAGAGATCAACTCATATGAGCACAGAGGAGAGCATAGCAGGGACCGTCAGAGTCCAATCAGAGGACAATCATGTACTTTTTCTCTGGCGACTTGAGCCAAGATGCACGACTCGACAGAGTCGACCCTGGGTGGACACTCACGTGAGGACCGCATGCATCTCCTATCTACTCTTTGGCGTGGGGAGATAGATCCCGGTAGTGGTAGTAGCACTTCTTAGACGATGAATTTCCTCTCGAAGGCTATAGAGGAGGGAGGAACTCAGATAGTTTGTGCATGCTGATTAGTAGTTGGGATATACATCATGGATTTTCTTCCTTGACAACGTTAGCCCTCATTAAATCCAAAGCCATTGTAAGATGAGTTCATCTTGCCTATCCTCACCCGATCGATGGAGTTGGTCCCACTGACAACATATATAGGTTTAGTCATCCAAATAGGTAGTTGGTTTGTTGACTGACAGCCAGGGGCCTTCCATTGATGCCCTTTACATTTGGTCAAGATGCAAGAATTCCAGTTGTCCCTACTATGCACTCTACAAACCCAATGGTTGACAGCAGAAAAGAGGACCAAGCTAGAATACTATCAAGATCAAATAAATCCTTTATGTTGGTCATCTTTCATGACACCAGATGCCCCTGCTCAGCCATACATTAGTACTCCCATACCTCTTCTGTATCGCAAGAATACTGCCAGATTCCGCACACGGTCACATACCTTGGCAATAGAGACAAGAGCTTGGCTAAATCTGCCGCGACATGTCAGAGTTTGCAGGTTTTGTGATTCGCAGACAGTAGAGACAGAGGCACATATAGCCCTACACTGCCCCCGATATGCACACATCAGAGACAACTATCAGCAGATACTGGCAGACACCACTCAGATCTCGTCAGTTCTCTCCACTGCCTCTCCGGCAGCGTTGGGATCTTTTGTCACTCGTCTTTTTTTGTATCGTCAAGAACTTGAAAATTTCTTGATCCCTCCACAGCGGAGGAGATTTTTGTATTGAGGATTAGGTCCCATGGGTCATTTTTTGGCCCCCCGAGGACGATAATAAAATTCTACTCCTACTTCTCTCTTTCTCTCTCTCTCTCTCTCCCCTTAATGGGGTCACCGGCCTTTGTGACACATCTACATAATTTCACGGTCCCTCCCTCGGACCACGTTTATTCCTCAGACACTTAAGATGCCATCGCTAAGTTTTCCCCATGACTTGTTGTACATCACATCCCTCAACTAGGAAGATGCCCCTTAATCCATGGTTTGATGATGAGTGCCGAAGATGAGATCTCACCTTATACTGGAGCGGGCCTTGGGCCATCTCACGATACTAGTGGTGCAACGAATATCACGTCGGTTGACGTGGCGTAAGAGATGGGCTTTTATTTCACTTAGGATGGATGAGGTGATTAGATCATATGGAGGAGGGAATCCCACTATTGCATGAGGGCTTCTCTCTGAGGGTAAGCCATCCATTCCCATCATTGATCTGGGCATTTGGCACATGTATGTGACCTTGCTTTATGACTTCTAGATTGAGGCAACATCTGATATGTCTTCTCTAACCAGGCCCACCACATCCATCTTATTCACCGCACAGAATATGCGAGTTGCACTGCACCGGCTCCACAACCAGAAGCTCAGGACCATGTGGGGCTATAGACCGAGTACTTTACACATGGACAAGAGGTTTTGGCTCCGATCCTAGCACATATGTTCAATCATGTGGTATCTCATGGCTTCGCACTTACTTGGAGTACCACCACCTTTGTGCCGATACACAAAGCAGGGGATCCCATGGACACGGGGACTTGCAGCACAATTGTGATTGGCCACACACTGGCTAAGATCTATGGATAGGTACTAGAGATAGAGAGATCAGCTCCTACAGAGGCACATGGGCAATGGGCTTTGGGATAGGCTAGTTTTTTGGAGGCAGCATTCCGATCTTGACCACATCTTCACCCTACGGGCCGGCATCGAGGAGGCAAGATCGAGATCCCAAGAAGTCTACGCTTGCACAAGCACGCACTCCAGGAGATGCAGAGGGAGAGTACACACCCCCCAAATCATGTTTAGAAGACATGATTTGGGGGGTCAGAGGGAGAGTACACACCCCTGGAGGCTTGTCAGGTTGGATTGAGAGCACAATTGGAGTGAAGCAAGGATGCCCCCTCTCATCGACACTGTTTGAGCTTTATATTGAGGCGATCACGACTTTGATTGACTGCCTCGGAGGGGAGGGATCCTTGCTTGCTAATTTGATGATATAGATACTATTGTATGTAGATGACATATTTCTCATCTCCTCTTCAACGGTAGGCCTACAGAGACACCGAGAGGCCCTAGAGGTGTTTTGTAGGGGGAGAGACTTGATAGTCAACCTTGGCAAGACCGATGCTATGATCTTCCATACTTCATGGGCAGTACTTCATTGAAACAGCTTCAGTTACCGAGGATAGCTGGTTGAGATTATGTAGTTATTCACCTATCTAGGGCAAGTCTTCGTAGGGCCAGTTTTCATGATGACTCCTGCAGCCAGGGCATGGCTCACACGAGGGTAGGGGGCTCTGGTTGGGCTAGAGCGATAGTGCTTTCAGGCACACTTCTAGGATCCTTCAACGAAGAAATGACTATTTGATACATTGGTGAGACCGATAGCCATGTTTGCAGCACCCTTCTAGAGAGGTTTGTTGGAAACATGGTGAAGGGGGAGAGAGAGAGAGAGAGAGAGAGAGAGAGAGAGAGAGAGAGAGAGTTAGGGTGTGAGGAAATAATGCTCCAATGAAGACATAATGAAAGGCTCTCATTCATTCATCAAGTGTAACAAGACAAGTGAAGTACAAGCCTTATATAGGCTACTCACTCACACACTAGCACCTAGTGCATATAGGATAAGTCCCATGATGACACGTGGCACTCACACATGACTCACACACTAGCACCTAGTGCATATGGGATAAGTCCCATGATGACGCGTGGCACTTACACATGACTCACACACATAGACTCGTACTAGATCACCTAGTACTACACACCAACACATCACATCACCACACTCTTTGGCTATGATATCTCTAACACCCCCCTTCAGAGCAAAGAGTGTGAGACCCAACACGCAAAGAGTAGACCGATCCCCCCTCCATCGCATTACTGCAAAGAGCAAGTCCAACTATCCAACACCTCCTATGTGATAGTGGCTTCTCAGTCAGCTTGTGATCGGCAAGGGCAAACCATCACTGTCATGATCTGTGACGTATTCCTTTCTCTATACCTTAGACTTATGGATGGTTTGATGAATGGACACTTGTGGAAGGGTATGCCCTTTCGACAGGACACTTCCTATGAGGCACAACCCTTCACAAAAGTCACATTCTATTGAAGAGACACTACCATTGTAATGTACCCTCTCATTAAGGGTACACACCTCTTCATGCACATATACTTTGGAGTACACACCTTTTCATGTGTGACTCTTGACTCTCTATATAAGAGAGGCCCAACTGTATGGATGACACACTACAGACACTCAAGCAATACAAATATTCCTTGTTCTCTGCTATTTTAGTCTCTTTCTTGTTCCTTAGCACATTTCTAAATATAGAATATAGTAAATCTAGGATTTCTTACAGTGGTATCAGAGCAAATTTCACTCTTGCTTGTAGGAAATGCCCCCCACCTTCTAGCACCTATCTGATACATCTACTTCTGCTAGAAGGATATCCATGCATGTTGTGCATGGAAGAGATGGAGAGAATGAGCGTAAAATTTTTTAGCGCCACTCCCACCTAAGTCATTAGTGGCCTCTCCATCTTCCTCACATCATGAGTTGATGTGAATGGACACGACAAAAATTGTCTTTTATTGTGCTTGGGCTGTCCCAAAACCAAGGGACGAACCTTTTTCAGCATCGAACACACCTGTTGATGAAGAGTTTTTGACTCGTGACCCAAGGGACACACCCCATTGTGAAAAAGGCACATTTTTTCGTGTAGGGACACTCCTCTTTAAAACAGGGTTACGCCCCTTCATGAGAAGGTACACCTATTCCAAGGGTCATACCCCTTAGAATAGGCACACCCTTTGGCACCAAGCACCATTCCTACAAAAGGGTACCTAGAGGGCCTAAAAAGGGCTACCAGCCCTACACCCAAGGCCTAACACTAGACTACCCAAGGGTTCTCTAAACCCACGTTTTAATTTTTGGCAACCACCAACCAGCAAGGAAAAAAGGGCGAAATCAAATCGCGTTTTCACGTCAGCCTTCTCCGTTCCAAAACGGTTGTACAGATTTTGCCATTTCCTCTTGCACTCAGGCCGTGGATGTTGACTGCATCGTTTGGAGAAGTTGCAGCGCCAGTTTCTCTCCTGCTCATCCCGCCATACCTGCCTGCAATCAGCACGTTTTGCTGCCTATCTCCCACGACCAAACCAGCCTGGTTTCTCGCTGGGTTTTCTCACGGTACCTTTTCCCAGGAACAGCCGCTGTTGCTGCTTATCCGATCACTCATCCGATCACTCATAGACAGCCCAGCCCTGCTCTTCGACAGTACACAGCACACAGCGCAGATTTCAACGCTGGAAAAGAGCACCAGATTCCACGCAGTCTTTTGCCAACGTCCTATCTGCCTCGAAAGTCTCGCCAGGCACTTGTTTCTTGTTCACATATCCACGTGGACTTGCAAACACAGCAAAATGGACCTCTGGACAGATATTTTCAGGCCCTTCTATGCAACTAATTGGCAGATCTGATCTATGCCAGGTGGATTCTTTCCATTCTTTACTTTAAGGATTCCCTTTCACATCGATATTTTCTGCTTATTATCAAAATACAGCAAATGAAAGCCCTCTCCTTAAATCATGGAAATCCCTGGTAATGCCTTAGCCCCTTCAAGGACACGTCAAGCATCACCTGTCACTCAATATCGTGTTCAAATTGCACAACCAGCCTACTTCGGAGCTTTTGCATCGTGGGTCTTTTGTGTCACGTGCCTTTCCAGTGATTTGGACCACATCCTATATCTTTCGCGTGAGGCACCTCAATTACACTACTTCCTCAGCACAGTCTAGGTTGTGTTTCACGAGACACGTTGAACCTGACGAGCCCCCAGAGGAGATACATGCAGCTACAGCAGAGGTTCATGATGACGAGGATCCATTTGACCACAGTTGGGCTTTCTAGGCCCCTATGCTATGTGTGTTCTCTTGATGACGAGGATCCATTTGACCACAGTTGGGCTTTCTAGGCCCCTATGCTATGTGTGTTTATGTTGGGTCACATAAAGGTTCTCAGCCTTGAGTTGCCCCTCTAAACTGAGTGTATTGGGAGTCAATAAGAGGTACTCTGCCCTGAGTTGTCCCTCAAAAATGAATGTATTGTCTTTTACTTTAATTGATGGTTTGATGGTATTGACCACCTAGTTCAGAGTAAGGGAGGATGACGAGTGATTGTAAGGAATCCTAGATTTACTATATTTAGAAATGTGCTAAGGAACAGGAAAGAGACTGAAATAGCAGAGAACAAGGAATATTTGTATTGCTTGATTGTCTGAAGTGTGTCATCCATACAGTTGGGCCTCTCTCATATAGAGAGTGAAGAGTCACACATTAAAAGGTGTGTACTCCAAAGTAGGAGTAGGTTGCAGAGTCCACGGATCTAAGAAAGGATAAGGAGTTGTTGTCGGAAGAGGAGGATATCCAAAAGGAGTGCCTTCAGAGTGTAAATACTGTCTTGGGGAAGGTAAAACCTGTTCCGGAGGATATCTGGGAGCTGAACGAGGTGGACAGTACCCAGGAGATGCTGAAGCTAAGGGGTAAAAGTCTCTCCAAAGATGGATAAAAAAATCGTGTGGAATATCGGGTTCTGGGTATCTGCATCGTCTTCAACTAGAAGATTGGCATGATGCTTCTCTTGTTCCTGTGCTTTCTTCTTGAAGCAATGGGCTTCAATGTGTCCTTTCCTTTTGCAAAACCTGCAAATAATGTTCTTGTTGGTCTTCCATTTGCTTGTGGAAGCAAATGCATGATCAATAGGAGAGGCAAGAGCGGCTTCCTTATTGCGACGATCTTTCTCAATGAGGAGGGCCACCATATCATCAAACGTGGTAGTGGCAAGACGAAGGATCTCAAGAGTGTGCTCAAAGCGAGAAATGCCATGCATACTCTTCATAAGGACGGCCATCTTACCTTCATCATCAGGAACACTCTTCAAACTTGAGAGTTGTTCAACAAGAGATTGAAACCGGGCTAGTTGATCACTCAACTCATCACTCTCTTCCATTTTTAGATCATAAAATTTGAGCTTCAAGAAGACTTTAGAGTTGGTGATTTTATTACCAAAGAAGTGCTTAAGGTGATTCCAAATCTCCTTAGCAGTTGACTTGAAGTCCACATGATGAATGAGAGAGTTGGCCAAGCAAAGACCAATAAGAGCAATGGCCCTGGCATTCTGCTGCTTCCATAATTTGCGTTGTTGCTGATTAGCTGTCTCAACATGCTCTTCCTCAACAACATCCCAAACTCCTTCATGCATCAGCAATAGCTGGATTTGCCACGTGGGAAAGCCTCCCCCCTTGAACTTCTCCACGAGTAGGGAACTTGAAGAGAAGGAAGTCATGATGAAAGAGGGCTTCCAGAAGGCGTGCAGTAAGCTGAGGAGACCAGCAAGTATGGCGGCTGGCAGAAGGCTCCAAAACACGAGCACAAGTCGGCTGAGGAAATGGTCTTAGAGATTGTTGGAGCAGCTGGTCAAAGGCTGGAACCACTCCAAAAACTCCACAGGCAGGTCCGAAAGCAAAGTCGGCTGAAGTAATGCAGCTGTAGAAGCCTGTAGCAGAAATTCGATGGCTTGGTCTGCTTTGAAATGCACACAGCAGCACTTGGAGAGGCTGGAAAAGCTCTGAATTCAAGACTGCGACCTCCACGCAGCACTTAGAGGCTGGAAAAGATCAGAAATGTGCAGGGCTGATGGGGCTGCAGGAAGAAAGCTGTTGTCTATGATGCTCAAGCTGCTAAGAGAAGGTCGGCTGTGGGGCTGGAGTTGCTTAGAGGTGCCGACCAGGATGGAAAGATGGCAGCAGCAGCAGGAAATGACCCGACCAGCACGTAGAGAGGCTGTCAGGAGCACCTGGGAATGAAGGTTGCTGGCTACTATGCAAAAAACAAGAGGCGAAACAGAGGCAAATGAAGGGCTCTGATGCAGAAACCCTAGGCGGGATGAGCCAGCAGAAAAGAGAAGGCAGTAGAGGCGAAAATAGGGCAGCTGAGCAGATTTAGGGTTAGGGTTAGGTCTAGGATGACGTGGCAGCTATGGCTATGGCAGGGCTAAGTGGCTCTGATACCATGTTGGAAACATGAAGGGAGAGAGGGAGAGAGAGTTAGGGTGTAAGGAAATAATTCTCCAATGAAGACATAATGAAAGGCTCTCATTCATTCATCAAGACCACGCCCCTCACCACAGCGAGAGACGACCTAGTAGACACAAATACGAGATATTTTCGCAGCACACAGGAGAGCCACCATGGTACCTGGTTCCTAGTTTTGAGTACTAGATTGAGTACTAGCTTTTGAGTTTTGAGTTTTCGTCACATAGTACTCAGTAAGGGCCTTAGCGAGCCCTTTGCTTCAACCCACAGTGGCTTGTATGAGTTACCTTGGATTATAATTTTGTCTCATAGGCCCGGGAGGCCTTCTGTAGATGGCAACACATCTCTCTCTCTCTCTCTCTCTCTCTCTCTCTCTCAACAGTGCAATGTACTTATTTTCTTGTTTTAGACACCAGCCTTGGGGTATGGGTGCCGATCTTTACCACCCCTTAGCTTTCATTATATCGGGTTTTTTAATCAAGTCTGATAGACCCTTCGGTCTTTGATAGATGTTAATAAACCTTCTCTCTCTCTCTCTCTCTCTCTCTCTCTCTCTCGCTCTTTTCTTTTTACCCTCTTTTGCTTTGTTATCTTCCTTTTTGTTGTTTGCGTTGGGATTTTAGCGCATAGTAAGCAATAAGTTTACCCAAGAGATTCTGGAGTCTTTTGAAACCCAGATGATAGCTTATACTTACATAAGCGTAGGTTTGCTTACCAAGTTATTTATAAAACTAATTTAGTCGTTGACAAATTCCCTTCTTCCCTTGTCTGTTTTTCCTAAGCAGTTATTTTTAAAAATTGGATGTATTCTAGTCTTCTGAAAAAATAAATAAATACATAAATCAATAAAATAATTTAAAAAACCAAGGAAAGTGATAAATATATGTATATGTTAAAACATAGCTCACTTGACCAAACGTAAACGCAAAGCTGTGCATGACTGGTGATATTTTACTTTTCTTTCCATTACAGTTTGTGTACGCACATGCATGGGCAGTTAGGCATGTGTGTTTTGGATATATTCAGTCTTCTGAATAAATAAATAAATTTAAAAAGCAAAGAAAGTAAAAAATGCAAGTAGATGTTAAACAAATCACTTGGACCATGCATAATGCCAAGCTGTGCATGACTGGTGATATTTTATTGTCCTCTCTATTACAGTTTGTGTATGCGTGTGCAAGGGCAGGATGGCATATGTGTTGGGGTGCATGTCTCTGCAGGTGCAAGGGTACAAGCACATACTTGTGTGATTACTTGCCTTTTGAATTCTTTACACGCGTTGCTGCAGATCTTTTGTGTCGTCCGACAGGAGTTGTGGTACAAGCCAGAAGTATATTTGTATAGAGACATGCTAAATTGTTTGGGCAGAAATAAGAGAGCAGCTCAATGTCGCATTGTTTTTTATGACCTAAAGAGAGAAGGGATACAGCCCAATGGATCTTTGTGTGCAGAGCTTGTGGCTGTGTACTTACAACATGAAATGGTCTCTGAGGCTCTTGAAGTGTTTGATGAAGTCAAAACAGCTGGTTGTTGCGATAGGCTTATGTACAGAATCCTTATGAAAGGTCTTCAGGAACTTAAGCTGTCCGATCTGTGGTTAAAATTCAAGAGAGAGTACATAGAAACGTTTGGAGAAGAGGAGGATGGTGACTTCAGCGATGGTGGTTTTTCAACTTAGGTAAGGATGCTAAAATTGTCATTGAGCTGAAGAGTTGATAAATCCCAAGGCCCACTTTTGCAGAGAAGGAAGACATGCATGCTTAGAATATATGACTGATTTTCATAGGCATTGATATTCTGAAAGTCAATCTACATCAGTCTTTGAAAGGTCTTCAACGATATGTGTTCCTTGGCATGTGGTTAAACATGCAAAGGAATCATTTGGATACTTGAGAGTTAGAAGGATGAACCAAGGGGTATACGATTATTCTATTAGCACTTTTGTAAGCTCTTATAGATTTCCAACAGTAAATCTTGTGAGATCATGTGCTATCTCACTGGGGCTCATCACATTATGTTACCCACATCAGTCCACGCAACTCTCAGCTTCTGTGCATGGTTTTGTCAAGTTTGAATTTATACTTTGGAACCAGTCTATTTGCTTAACATAAAGATTTGGGATATACTAAAACATGTGACATGCTTTGATTTCTTTTTTTAATGTGGAGTCCAAGGGAAATTTCTACACATATCATGTCAGAAGAAATATTTCGTCTATTTCATCTATTTCGTCGTTTTTCGACACGTTTTTCAGACAATATTTGGATAGGTTTCGAATTGATGCTTTATATATGTGTGTGTGTGAGAGAGAGGAGAGGACCTGCAGCCCTTGCTCCAGCCCTCCCATCAGCCCTTGCTCCAGCCCTCTTCAGACCAGCCCGTCTGCCTCAGCTATCTGCTGCGCCTTATCAGCGTCCAAAAAACGGTGTTTTGGGGCATTAATTACCTGCGGTACAGCCCGCCATAGCTCCCTACAGCTCCGTACAGGTGTATGGACCTGTATCGCCTTGTCTGCCTTCTTCAGGCTGTGCTCCTGGGTCACTGTTTGTACCGGGTTTACTTACGGGCTGCCTCTAACCGTTGGCTCTGAGGATTCTCTCTTCCTCCTTTCTCCCCTTTTTGGTTCGTGGGTATTGTCCACTCTTTCCATCGCCAGAACCTCTCTTATTTCTCTGATTTCTAGTTCATCTTGGATCCTTTTCTGGTTTTTTCTCTTTTCCTTCTCCAAAACTTATATTCTCTTCTCTCTAAATCCTTAAATCTCTCTCTCCTCTTCTTCTCCTTGCAAATACACTATTTTCCTCTTCTTTGTGGGCTGTTCTTTCTCTCCTATCACTTTACAAGTACTCTCTTTTTGGATTCCATCCTCTTCAGAAGACATGGCTGAATACTCTTGTGAAAAAACTTTTCAAAAGGATCGATCAGCTCAATGCAGAAAGCAAAAGCAAGTTGAGGGTCAGCATGGCCCTGTGCATGATTCTGTTGAAGCACAACTGGTCTATGATGTCATGCACGAAGGATTTGCAGACACACGGGAAGAGTGAAAAGACTCTATTACATCGGTTGGTCTCATGGTTGAAGTGGATGAAATTGTGGATCCAGTTAGAGAATATGTCAAAAATGCAGTTATTTTATTTTTTCCAGGTTGGATGTCACCTGCTGCAGAGGTAGGCAACTAGTTGACCCGCACACTGGTTGACAAATGGTGCACGTTTTGCCATGGTCTCCCACAAGGGATTATGAGGCTCTGACTCGACATCGATGTTCGAAGTTGTAGACTTCCCTGGCTTCACTCTTGTCTGAAATTGCAGCAGCAACTTTAGGCAAAGTGGTTTGCCCACCGCGGCCTAACGGCAACTCTAATCGATTTTGCATTCTCGAGGATACTGATAATTCCACATCGGAGTCCTATTCAGTCATGGTGAACAATGTTGACATGGGAAGTGCATTTTATAAATTGAAATGGGGGTTATTTGCAAAGGCTTGTTTTGATGTAAAAAATTACTACGGCTATGATATCTTTTATGTTGGGAAGCACTCTTTCTCACTTTAAATGACAATGAAGGCAGATGGATTATTCTTCAATGCATCATTCAAGGCGAGGTGTTTGAGTTTGCTTATGTATATGCACCTTAATCTTCTCGGAATAGAAGTGTAATTTGGGATGCCATGCAACGATATTCATGGAGATATTATGTCTTTATATGTAAGGATTTCAATAATGCTCCACAACAGGATGACAATACATCAGGAAATACTCATATGTTAACCTCTGAAAGGCATGCATGGTCTCAATTATTGATTCATCTTAATTTGGTTGATCTTTGGGAGGAATTGCAGCCTTCAACATAGTGCCCTTTTTTTATACCGGGCCCGTCTGGATCGTTGGTATAGTGTAGCTCCGTAACAAAATGATGATTTTACATGCAAAATGTGGGTTGACTATGCCTTTGTGCATTCAGATCATGCACTGTTATGGTTGAGGCTATCTTTTCATGATATGCCAGATATTAGACTGCCTCAAAGGCGACATCTGATTGTGAATAATAGTTATTTGTAGCATGTTGTTTTCAAGGCACTGGTTACTGAAGCCTATCAATCTTTGTCTTCTGAGAGCCACTTTGATATTGATAATGCATGGGATTCTTTTGTTTCGAAAATGCAAGTTGTAATTAGAGGTTATGGCAAGTCTTACATGAAGACTCTGAGGGAAACTGTTGCTCAGGCTAAATTGACTTGCCAAGACCTCACTGAACTCAGTCACCTCGTCCTTTGTTCTTGCATGAGCAAACAACACTATGTCAAGCTAAACATTGTCTCCAAATCAATGATCACATGAAACTTGCTAAATGGGAGATCAGAGCAAGACAAAGAGCTTTCACAGATAAAAATTGTTCTTTCAAATAATTTTTCAAAAGCTTGCATCAGAAGAGATTACAAATAAACATTTGCAGGGTGCTTAGGCTGATGGTTCATGGGACTACATCACGGTCACAGCTTGCTTCTGTCTGTGCACATCATTTTTCTCAGTAGTTTGGTTATGCAGATCCTCCCTCACAACAGGTTTGGTCTGCAAGAAACTTACTTTGGTTATGGAGATTCTCTCTCACAACAGGTTTTGTCTGCAAGAAACTTACTTTTACAGCATGTTTCTCTTATTATCTTCACTACTCAAGCTTTGGAATTGGAGGAACCTTGAATTGTCAGATATAATCAAATCCTGTGGTAGATGGAAATCTCCAGGATGGGATGGTCTTACAGTTGAGTTTTTAAAAGAATATTGGCCTCTCCTGAATCATACTTTGTTGCATATGATCAATTTTGCTTGGCAAAATCAGAAAATGCCAGACACATGGAAGAGAGGTCTTGTTAAACTTCTTCCAAAAAAGCAAATTTGTGAATTTTTGGCTGATTTCAGACCTATCACGCTTATGCCAGTTATTTACAAATTTACTACCAAAATGCTTGTTAATTGGATATAAGGCTATTTGCATGATGGCTTGCATTTTGCACAATATGGTTTTGTTCCTCATAGGCACATCACAGACAACACTGCTAATGCCTATGTTGGAATCGAATATGCCAAATATATGCAGCAGGATGTTTTGCTATTGCAAGTTGATATTGCCAAAGCTTTTGATACTGTTTAATGGGACTTTATTTCACAAACCATGCAGGCCTTGGGATTTGGCACAAAAATGCAGTAAGTTATCAATTGGCTATATCAAGATAATAAAGTTGCTTGTATACTTTCAGGCGATATTTCTACAACATGGACTCTTGGTTGTTCTGTTTCGCAAGGCTGTCCCCTTAGTGCTTTACTATTTTCCATAGCCACTCATCCAATGCTTCAATAAATGGACCACCTTTTGGACACTGGCATGTTGCATGGATTGGAAATTCTTGGTAGCCATAGCATGATCGCTTAAGTATATGCAGATGATTCTTTCTTTACCCGAAAAATACTCAGAGCAATCTCTCCTTGATTACGTAGGTTCTTTCCACATATGGCTTAGCTACTGGTTTTTATGTGAATTTTCAAAAATCCAAGTTATTGCCGTTGCATGCTAAAGACTGGCATAGTCTTTTCAACAACTGATTGGATGCTCACAAAGCCGAGGAAAAAACTTGAATATTGGAAGCTTGCAACTTGGCCATTACATGTTCGCTTGCGAATAACGCAATCCATTTTGATAGCATACATACAATTCTATCGGCCCCTCATCATGTTTACGAAGGCAGATTTGGTTTCCTTTATGTCTGCTATCTTGGAGATTTTTTGGCATTCAAAAAATGGCAAGAAAAGTCTCAGATTACTCTCTATGCATCGTCTCCGTTCTCCAAAGATGCATGGGGGTTTGAACATACTCAATATTCAAATGCATATAATTGCTCACAGGGGGAAAATGATGTTGCAGTTCATGCAAGGGGATCAGCCTTGGGCTTTCATGATCCGCTCTCTTTTGTTGCATATTGATACTTCTGCTTTTGGGCATTGGCAACCCACACAGTGGGATTTTCTATTTGGCTCTTTAAGGCAAGATCAGAGGTTGCTCTTTTGTGTCTTGTTTGTTTTATCCCACTTGGAATGGAATGGCAGGGATTCTTTGTTGGGAAATTCCTTGAGGGCTGAGAATATTTATTCCTTCGGTTATACAAGAACCGAGGCGTTCTTATTTTATATCTTTTAAAGGTATTGCTATTGTGGCGGATGTACTTCAGGATGATGACACTCTTTTATTATTTTCTGTGGCTGCTAGCAAGTATGGTTTGGAAGCTCATTATCGTCCTTTATGGCACAAAATTTCAGAAATGCTTCAACCTTTCTTGTCGGTACCTCGTTTGGAACTGCAAGATAGGCTTGAGGATTGGATTCTCCATTCTTCCTCTGCTTCAGCCCGTCCTTTGAAGCCATCACATATCACAGTGCCTTCTTTGTATAAAATGTTGTTACCTTCGCCTTCGGGTTTCTGATAGAGCCAATTCTGTTTGGGATATGGATCATCCATCAAAGTGGTGGAGAAAGCGGTTGCATCTCCTTTGGCACTATAAAGTTCCTCTTCGGCAGTAGCTTTTCCTCTGGCGAGTTCTACTTGGCATTTTTCCATTTGGGTAGTTACTTGCACATAGACATATTGCCCCAGCTGTTTGCCACAGATGCCTACATTCTGTTGACTTTGTGTTTCACATTTTCTGGCACCTGTCCACATACTTGTGATTTCCTCGCTCTCATTCGTTAGGAGCTTTGAGCGAGATTTCCTACTGTTACTTTTGGCAGGTTCTTCTGGCTATTTGGTTTTCATCTCGCTAGACAGGGTTTTGATCTATTTTTTGTTTGGGTGCGCTATTGGGCACTTTGGACTCTATGGATGGATAGAAATCATAGAGTCTTTGGTGATCCTACCTTTCCATTTTTCATTTTTTTCAAACGGTCTTTGCGGCAATCGTTTTATGATTGCTTTTAGACTCATCTGATTGATCATGATGTATATATGGCTTATACTGAGATTTTCGGTTGAGTAGTAGTTAACTTCACTTTTGGAGTACCTATGAATGTAATTATTTCACTGCAATAAAATATTTCTTCTCACGAAAAAAGTGTATGTGTGTGTGTGTGTGTGTATATATATATATATATATATATATTAAAAGTCGATCATCTTCTTGGATAATCAGAGAAGACAAGAGACACCATCTAGAGCACCACCATGCTCTTGTACACGTCCATGCATGTATGCGATAACACCAAGTGGTTGTTCACAGCCACCCTAATCATCCCTACAAGGTTTACCATTTTCTAATGCTAACAAACCCAACACCTAGAAGCAAGGGCACACTGATAGCTAAAAGAAAGAAGACATTCGTTGCACCATGGAGCCAATCCTTTATAGCGGCTTTGCGATCTCCTAGGTTCGAAATCGAAAGGCGGTTCACTAAATTTGACTAGTGTAGTGTCTGAAGTTGCTTAAGTCAGGAGTTCGAGTTAGAACGGGCTTGCTTCCCTAGCTTTTGTGCATGTCTAAGTCTGAGCTGAGTAGGCCAGATAGGGAGAGCATTGATTCTCTTAGTCAGTGTTATGCCTCAAGATGAGGCTAGAGAGACTGAGAGCCACCTACGAGCATAGTTGTAGCTCCAGATGTTTATAATAGGATGTGACCTATTTTCTAATATAAGTATTGGGTTTGGTAACTCGGGGTGTAATTTGATTTTCTGCAATGCATGTGTTTCGCGCATGCTCATGCACCCATCTCCAAATGGTTCCAACCATGTAGCACAAACCCCATGATGGTTATTCAACATTTGACTTTTGTACCCAAGTATTGCACATTAAGTGCTTACATGAGTGCAAGAGAGAGCATATTCTGCATCGGTACTATTCCAATCAAACAATGTGCACTCACCAAGCACCAAGCTCTGGGTTCACCGGTTAGCTGAGGAGCCTAGGGTAAAAATTCGTCAACATTTGAGGATCCTGTTGGAGATAGACATGCTAAAAGAACAAGTGGGGAGTTGAGTGGATTGAGCATTGAGTGCACACGCACTGAGAACAACAATGCATGTTGATAGGCGACAAGCTACGATCATTGCTTGGACCAGTGTCTGGACAAGGAGTGTTCCCAGGTAACCTGTAGGATTCTTTAATCTTTTGACTGATGTCTGACACACGCAGGCGGAAGGAGTTGGCAAAATTCATCTATGGAAGGTGGAATGGAGTTGGAACTAGGAATAGATGGTTGACGGCAATGAGTAGAAGTAGCAGAGGCTAGCAAGCCACCACAAAGAGCTTGAGGATGGAGTAGGCTTGGCCACGGCGCAAGATGAGGGGACATCTGAGTATTACTTCGATAGCAAGAGCGAGCTCTGTTCTTGAGCTTCGTCTGAGACATCCCGAGGGGCTGGTCATGGGAGAGTCCTTGAGGCGGTGGCATTAAGATTTCTAGCATTCGTCCATAGAAAGCCATGATTTTGAGTCATCCAATGAGTTTATCCATGAGCATGGCCATCGACTTGTGGAGCATGCATCACGTCCCTGGGCCAAGGCTAGGTGAGCCTTGGAGCCAGAACTAAGACAAAGAAGACCTATAGGTGCAAGAGGTGGAGCAAGAATTAAGCCACGGATAGAATGTGTCAATCGGGCCAGTACGCTGACAAGACTAGCACTGGTTGGTGGAAGTCAAGTCCGTGGTGAAAGATATATTGGAACCTGAGCAACCACATATTGGAATTCAAGCAACAACATGTGATTGCTCGGTGTAGTAGTGCTCAAGTACCAAGTCGAACACACGACTTTCATGTCCACATTGGCAGTTGCCGACATGGAACAAGTGGGCATCGACATGGAACAAGTGGGCACCCAACTCCAGTGGGTCATTGGGTTGCTACAACGCAACAACCAAGTCCTACTTAGGCTTGAATAGGTAGACCACGAACAAAGATTCCTACAACTATTGGTCCTAAGGCTGGAGTGAGGCAACCAACACCAAGACCTCTTGACCTAGTGGATCCTGACCCGGCTAATGTGATACTAGTATGACCAAAGAGCCCTGTCAAGCCAACACATGTTAAAATGAAGGTTGTGCAACCTATTAAAGTTCAGTTTTAGGATTTCAAGGGTGCAGATGATGAATATCCTTATAGCCATTTGCAAAATTTCCTACGAGTTTGTCATATTAATGGTGCCATGACCAAGGAGAAGTATATCAATTAATGGTGCCATGACGAAGGAGGAGTATATCAATTACTTCCCTTGTACTTTAGCAAAGACAATCCATCGATAATTCAACCAATTTCCAATAATTACTTCACAAACTGTTAGCAGATGCTCGAGGCTTTTCTTTGAGGTTTAGACGTAAGATTAATGAGGAAGATGTTTGCACCCAGCTCAACAACCTGAAGTAGAAAAAGAATAAATCTATCCAAGACTTTGTCTTACAAATGTGGTCCCTCATCAATCAGCCAAGCACAACACTAAATGATAAGTTACTCCGTGCTAGGTTGATTATGGGTCGACTTGCGATTCCCAAAAATTGTCAATTCGACAAAGGCCTATGAAGAATTGTTGTACCAACCACTAGCCCTAGAGAAGAATGGGCTTGCCAAAACCAAACCCAAGAAGAAGGATAAGGAGAGTGATTAGGAAGATGCCTCGTCTAAGAAATATAAGGAGGCATTGAAGAAATTGGGTATTCCATGTAAACCAAGGTCCAAACGAGAAGTGATAGAACAAGTGTTCTCGGCAAGGATACACTGAGAATGAGTGACAAACCAAGTATTCTAACACTCGTACGAAGTTTGGGCATGATGATTCTTAGTACAACAGAAACTGCAGTACATATGTCCACCAGGCAACTCATGATACCAAGCCCAAAGATGGATGCCCACTAAGGCTCGAGCAATGATAGGCAAAGGCAAGAATGACAAAGTGAAAAACCAAGGACTACCATAGATTCGATGCTATTTCTGTGGAGAACGTGGTCATATTAGGACAAATGCAATTATCAGGTCCCAAGGTCCAGTGGAGGTACTGAGAAGTACTGAGAAGTCCAATGGAGGTAATGAGAAGGGTCCACCACAAACCAAATACATTGGAAGAAGCATAAACAATTGGTAGGCAAGCTTGCGAAGGAGCTAAAATGGAAGGCACCCACAATGCATTTGCCACTAGATCCACACTTTGTCCTATAATCTACTAAGCCAAGTAAAGTTTTATCAAGCAAGTGCGAGACTGATCCCGATACCACTGATTCCCAAGTTTGGAGATGACCCAAGCTCGGGAAACTTGAAGATCAGTCTCATGATGGCTAAATTATTCAAGCTTACCCCATAATACCGAGAGTCCTTCCTGTAGCAACTTCAAGCCGATGAGGAACCACCCTAGGTCATAGATTCTCTTGTTACCATTCCGGCCATTGACACATCAATAGTGGATTAGGAAGTTCCAATCATCATTGTCAAAATAAAAGTCACAATGTACCTGGAGTGATTGTGGATGGTGGCTCATGAGTCAATATTATCTCGAAAGATGTGGCCAAGTTATTGAAGATTTAAGAATTTGAAACCTTCTCCCCTCTGAGTCTGTATGGTAGATGGAGCCCAAAGGTATGCTCCAAGATGTGGTCATCATCATCAAAGGAATACATTACACAGTAAGTTTGATTATGATTTCTTTAGAGATGAATGCCTATCCAATTCATTGGGTAGACCCCAGTTAAAAAGTGCCAAGGCCTTGCATGATTGGGGATCTAAGATTACAATAGTCAAAATAGGAGATACTCAGGTGAAAATCCCCACCAATCCAAGAAAGGTATTGAGCAATTGTTGCTGACTCAAGGATTTGGAGGTCAAAGATTAGTTCCCACAAGATATTGAGTCTTGTGGAAGAGATCAACATATTACATGTAGCTATTGACCTTAAGCAGAATATGAAGAATGAAAAGATGGCCAAGCAACATAATTTCTATTCGGGTCACTTCACGGAAGACGTGACTAGTGAATGAGAGCTAATTGAGCCCAAGATCATCATACCCCGGCTTGGTTCTCAACACTTGGTTACCAAACCAACCCAGGAACTGAACTTAGGCATGATTGAGGAGCCTCATACAGTCATTGTAATTGCCCGTTTATTGGTGAGCAAGTCCAACAATCACAAGTCTTTTCCTATAGTATAGATATCTATTTGCATGGAAATACATTGATTTGCAAGGAGTACCACTCGATACTTGCCAGCATCATTCTATTGGTACCAAATGCCAAGCTAGTTCACCAACAAAGATACAGGATGAACCCCAAGTATGCCAAGAAAGTAAAAGATGAGCTTGATCAAATCATCTAAGCAAGATTAATTTACACCATCTATCAGAGTGATTGGCTATTCCCAATTGTGGTGGTGCCCAAGAAGAATGAAATGCTATGAGTTTGCATGGATTATAGGAAGCTTAATGCTGAGAAGATGTCAGATCCTTTTCCAATTCCTTTCATTGATGGTATTTTTGACTAAGTTGTAGGACACGAGATGTACTTCTTCATGGATGGCTATAGTGGGTATAGTCAAGTTTCTTTGGCACTCGAGGGTTAAAACAAGACTGCATTTATCCACAGAATGGGATGCATATGCGTGGAAAGTCATGCCATTTGGTCTCTGTAATGCACCATCAGCTTCTCAGAGGTTCATGGTTGAGACTTTGTGGGATTGTTTGCCAAAGTTTATTGCTATCTACTTGGATGATTTCTATGTATACTCATGGTTGGATTTGTCTTGAAAAGGTTTTTAGCAGGTGCAGGTAGTCATCATGAATCTCCTTGAACCCGACCAAGTGTGTTTTCAGCGTGAAGGTTGGTGTGTTTCCCGGTCATGTGATTTCCAAAGAAGCCACTAGGACCGAGCTAAGTAACGTTTGAGCAATTGAATGAATGCTAGAGTCGAATAATCTGACACAACTTCGGTCCTTTGTTGGATTTATCTGCTTTTATAAAAGATTTGTGAAGGATTCTGCCAAGATTATAGCCTTGCTATACGAGATGACTAAGAGGGATGCTAGGGTTCCAAAGGACCAAGGAGTTGTTTGCAGCATTTTATGCATCAGAGAAATGAGCAACTGAGACATCAATTCTCCAACAACCTAGGTGGGATCTTATTTTCTATGTCCATGTTGATGCATTTGGCTATGCAATTGGCATTATTTTAGCACAACTAGATGGTAGACTGGACTATTTGGTCTATTATGCTAGTTGGTTGATGATGCCACCCAAATATAATTACAAAATTATCGAGCGTGAAGGTCTTTAGTGTTTAAAAATTTAGGCTCTATTTTGATTGGTAACTCATTCATCTTCTATGTGGATCACCCAGCTTTACTATATTTAATCAATAAAATAGTTATTCAGGGATGTTTGGTGAGATGGATGCTATTGCTGTAGGAGTTCAATGTCAAGTTCATTGACAAGACACATAAGTCTCATGTAGGGGTATAATGTTTGTTTCTATGGTGTGCCTTAGAAGGAAGCCAAGGGGTACTAATCAAGCTCCCAGATGCCGAATTGTTTGCTATGGATTTCTTAGAGATAAAGTATGATGAAATGCTTCTGATATTTGTCACAAGGCACATTTCTCAAGCAATGTTTTCAAGAGACAAGCGCATAGGCAATTGGCATCGAAAGCTTGGAAATATAGTTTGATTGGTGGATAGCTGTATCGCTAAGGTGTAGATGGAGTGTTGCACCATGAAATCTTGCCACTTGAATGAGCAATGGTATTGATCAAGGCTCACACTATGCCTATTGGAGGTTGCTTCATTGGTGAGCTCACAGCTTGCAAAGTTCTATAGGCAGGCTTGTGGTGGACTACTTTGTCCTGGGATGCACATGCTGGGTGTGTTGAATGTGATATTTGTAAGAGAATATGGATATTGCTTCTACAAGACCATATGCCATTGCAACTAAGTTGGCCATTGGAAGCATTCCAGAGATGGGACTTGGATTACATTGGTCCATTCAAGAATTTGGCACATTCTACACAAATAAGCATATGAGTGTAGACATATATTATGCTACAAAGCGGCGAAAGGCCAAGGCACTATGAGACAAATCAGCTCAGAGCACAACTAAGTTTCTCTTTGAAAACATCATTTGCAGGTATGGCTGCTCAATTGAGTTTCTTAGGGACCAGGGGACACACTATCTCAATGAGGTCTTCTAGTCTTTGAATGTTCGAGTTCATTGTTGTGATACACCAAGTTTCCACGATTTATTATCTAAGGGGCAATGGAAAAGTTGAGTGCATAGATAGAATTCTCAAGTCAATCCTCACCAAGATAATGAGCACACATCGGAGTATGTGGGGTAAAGGCCACTATGCCTTAACCCCGATTATGTACAATACTCAAACACATATATATATGGATGACATAGGACTTTAGGGTGTTCTGCACCCACCAAAAACTTGTGTGGATCTCCCTCTCTCTCAACCTCTTTCGTTCCGCTTCTTCCGTTGAGAGCACTTTCAACTACTATCAGATCCCGGGTGGTCTATCTGATGCTTGTGGGTGTTCTAGCTGAGTGTGGGGGGTCATTATGTATCCATACAGATGTGTGGGTGGTATTTGCAGCTTCTCGGGAGGACAGAGCAAGCTTGTGGGTCCTTGTTTTAGCAGCCCACGTGGTATTTGAACCTTGTGGAAGCCTCTTGGTGGTTTTGGAAGTTTCTTGAGTGGTTTTTTGCAAGCTTGCAGGTGGTTTTGGAGCAAAAAGATGTTTTTTGATGATTTCCCTGCTCCTTTCAACCTTAACTGAGAGTTTGGAATAACGTGTAGAGTGTGTTAGAACTCAAGTTTGATGCAACCATTCATAGATGTGTCAGTTTTGATGAACTCAAGAGGTCTTAAAATTTTTGTGTTGCACATCATTTGCACTTTGGTGGAGTTTACAAACAAAATGGTTTGCAAAAACGTTTTTCAATCCGTGTGTTGGATTCGGTGATTAGGACCACGGTTTCCAAAACCGTCTGTTCTATTGCATTCTGGAGCCCCAAAACCCCCTACCTGTTAGCTCTTGCATGATTCACTGGAGATTTGGAGAAGTTCCTTCTCTCTAAGAGGTGGAATCGTCTGTTTCTCTGTAAAAAAATCCATGCAAAGGTTCAAACCTTTGATTTTTTGATTACAGGCCAATTACAAGGGTTGACTCCCCATTTCCCATTCATTAGCAGTTGGGATTTTGGAGTTCTAGTAGAAGAGAGATATTTGTAGATTGTCTTGTTGAGTCTGATTATGTAGCAACAACCATGTTTTGAGGCATGTCAAGTTCTATATTCAATAGCGGTCATTGCCATGGGGCCGTGATTTTTGGGACATACCTTTTGCAAATCACTTTGGTTGTAGTTTGAAACAGTGTAACATCTAATTCAAGAACTGTAACCTCAAGAAGAGAACTCTAGGGGAATATTTGAAAGATTCTCTCTTTTTCATGTGAATTCTATGTTTATTTGAAAAAGATGGCCTTTTTGCACGACGGTTTTTGAAAAAATACATAAAAACCATGCTTTTTTGAAATTTTGATAACAAAGTGTTTTTGGAAAATGGGCACAAACACCTAAACTTGGAATACCAAAATTGCAAAAAATACATTAATTTTTTAAAACCAATACAATAAGGGCATATGCATCCAATGCACATAAAAGGACCATGGCATAACACATTTCAAAATCCTAGAAAGGTACAAATCACATTGTTGTAGAAACATACATGCCACAAAGAACAATACTCATCCTTTGATCCTATACCTTCAAATGCACTAGAGCCTAAGCTTTGTGCGGTAGAAGTTGAAGATCCTTCCTCTTCTAGGCTGTCCAGTAGAACATTCTCTGAGTTAGCCTGGGGAAGTTTAACTATCACCCTCTTTTTTACATGGCATGTCTTGACTTCGATTTGTTCACTGCATCCGATTAATGTCTTTGGAATTTTTTAGGATATTATGTATTGTGTTTCCTTTGGCAAATGCCCGGCTTGTGTTAATTGAAATGCATATACCAAAATATCTACCTCATCCAATTGTAGAGTATCAATTCTTGGACAATTCTTTGTCGATCTCTTCCCTTTTTGGCCACGCTTCCTTGTTACCACCATCTCTAGGTTATATTGACCCATGAAAGCATCCATGGACTTGGTGAAAAACCAATGCACCTCTATTGACTTGGTCTTTGAACCTTCCTTTTCGACTTTCACAACTTTAGCAATCCAAAAAGGAAATCCATTAGGATCATCTGTTGCTAACACAGCAACCATCATACCCACCACTGCCAAGTCCTCGATGCTACCACTCCACATTTCTTGAACCCTTTCTCTGGCTTTTTTGGACTTTCTTGCTCCAAGGCACATTTCTCTCCTTCCCAAGATAGTTCTTCTTTGAAGGTGCATGTAAATGCACACTTGAAGAAGCATTCATACGTGCATTTACAAAATCTTGTTCAATGCATTGTGGCCAACTAAAACCTGGCACATCTTGGGGGTCATTTAGTTGGTGATTGATAAGTATTTGAATTTTGGGATGTAAAGAATAGATTCCACCATGTCCACACCACATTTTCAAAATACATTGCAGCATGCTCGATTGTTTCTCTAATCTCATTGACTGAACTTATAGGGTTTACATCTCTCCCCTCCTTCATGGCTCGTTGCACCTCCCTTACTGATTGTAAAGGTTGTAAGGGTGCCACATAGAACTCATGCTGTGGAACACACTTTAAGAACTTCAATCCTTTGATTGGAATCCAAGTTGGTGATGTGAAATAGAATTTCCCCCACAACAACATCATGCCTTCTTGATCTTTCTTCATTCGAAATTGGTGTTGAAAGCCTAACTCGTTGAGCTTCTCAATACATTGATCAATTTGCTCCTTGTCACCAAACACAAAGCGTCTGAAATCTGTTGTTTTTTCTATGTTTGCAATTATTGGTTTTGGCACATATGCATCCTGTAAAACGCGAATCATTAGACCCAATTTGACTTTCAGAAATATGCCTTTCTCCACAAGCATGCAAAGGTATGCCAACACAACTTGATTGTTGTTCTCTCTCGATGTGTTATCAAGTTGGACATACAACACTTTTGGAAGAGGTTGTGTAAGATTCCTCAATGAATCATTAAGAACAAAAACTGTGAGATTAGGATCATTTCTTACATTTGGTGTCGTCTAATAAACCTTGGAGATTAATTCACCATGGTAGATCATGCATCCAACCACGTGATATATGATGAAGTTATCCTCTTTCAAATCCTTGGGCACTCGTTTGAAGTGTGGAAGTTTGGTCTTCTTTTGATCCATCCCATCAATGATGATGGTTATGTACTTATCAGGATGTTGGTAGCTCTTCTTGCGATGCTTTGCTAACTTCTTCATTTCTAGAGCTTGCATTTCTCGATGCATTTGCAACTCTGCAATTGCTTCTTCTGCAAATATAGAAAATGATTAGATGTTGCAAGCAAATGATTTTTGTCAAAAAGAAGAAAATTTCACAGTATCACTACACACACCTCTCTCTTGTCCTTAACTTCTATTATGCAAGGCCTTCAAGTTCGCGCATGTGGCACACACACCAAAGCGACAAAGCTTTGATATCTTCACGTTGTTGAATTCATTCTTCCAAATCCTACAAAAATGTTGGTATGTCACGTACTCATCACTTGCAGTAACCATGGAATCCTTGTAAATGGAATGGATCTCACACTTGGAGAAATTATCCGGTAAGTTACAACTGGTCACTATTTGGAAGAGCCTCGGCATGTTTTTGCACAAAGTCTTGCAACCACAAGCATACTATATTGCCACGTGGTCTAGGCACTCTCGTTTGTCCTGTTGTACAAATGCGGGGGTCTTTATAGAGGCGGGCCTATAATCTTTTTAGCCTTTCATTGCCAAGACAATGTGCAAATCTATATCTTTGCGACAAACAATCCTTGAACCAGATGAGTAGTTACAGACCATGCTAAATAAAATTTTTGATCACCTTTATCATTTGAACATAATTTTTCCGTAACACTCTTAATTTTGCAACCCCAAAAGTGACTAGGAACATTCTGCTACAACAAAGACTATTGTAGGTATCTTTCAGATGTGCGGTGTCTAGCATTATGCAAGCTCTCCCTCTTGTGTAGCTAGACTTTTTTAGGTCCACATTCATTGGTCTTCCCTTTAGTCTCTCCTGAATAGACAAGATTGAATTCCGCTTCCCCTTTTGCGATAGTTGAGACAGTCGTTGAGAACCATCTGGATTAGATGTCCCTTGTAAGAAATCATTTCTAGCTTCAAAAACAAAATAAAGAGAGCCATTAAATGAAATTAGACATGGACAACATACTTGATAGCACTTGTTGACCTCTCATGCTTGCGGTGACATCTATTATTTCATTCTCTTCCATGGGAATATCTGTGAAGATAGTGGGAGACAGGGAAGGAGTCTCACTTTAGGCTCTCTCACAATCACAATGGGGGAATACACACAAAGGTGGAGGCTGAAAACAGTTTTCCTCTTCTTAGTTGTGAAAGCCAAAAGAACTCAAATACAAAGAAAATAGAAGAACCCTATATGTGGGTCTCAAACCAAACTCAACTAACTAAGGTGGCATACTAACTGAGCCACAAGCTAGAGTAGATAAGGATAGCTGTCATCCAGCTATTATTCGTGGGCGGTATACCAACCGCATCTCCAGCTAACAAGTCGGTGACATAAATACACAACGGTCACCTTGGCATATCGCGAGTGGAGCTCGATATCTCAACACTCCCCCTCGAGCTCAATCCCAATTCCTGCACACCAAGCAGGTCTCTGAACTTGTGCAGCTTCTCTGCGCCCAATGCTTTCGTGAATATGTCAGCTACCTGATCCTCTGTGCTGACATAAACTAGATCAATAAGACCTAGTAAAACCTTCTCCCGCACATAGTGATAATGCACCTCAATGTGCTTTGTTCTAGCATGAAAGACTAGGTTCTTTGCCAAGTGTATGCTGCTCATGTTGTCACAATAAATGACAACTGGTCCATCTGTAGACTGATGCATATCATAGAGTAGCTTATGCAACCAAGCTACCTCACATGCAGCCATTGCTGCACCCCTGTACTCAGCCTCTGTGCTCGACAAGGCAACTGTAGGCTGTTTCTTGCTGCTCCAAGTGACTGCAGCACTCCCAAAAGAGAACACATATCCACTGGTAGATCGTCTATCAGAAATACTACCAGCCCAATCAGCATTAGTGTATCCATGCAACTGTCTCTGAACCCCAGCCTCATAAAATAGTCCATATTGAAATGTTGACTTCACATACCTGAGTATGCGTCTAGCCGCATGCAAATGCGGTTTCCTTGGAGCCTGCATAAACTGACTTACCAACCCAACAGCATAGCTCAAATCTGGCCTGGTAATAGTCATGTAAATCAAACTTCCTACTATGCGTCTGTACATAGTAGGGTCTTCCAGAAGCTCACCTGCATCTGCGCTCAGCTTCACATTCTGCTCCAAGGGAACTGAAATAGGCTTACAGCCTGTCATCCCATATTTGGACAGCATGTCCAATCCATACTGCCTCTGCAAGAGCTGTATCCCACTTGGTGATCTAATAACCTCAATGCCCAAGAAATAACGCAGCTCTCCCAAATCCTTCATCTCAAACTTCTTCTTCAATAGCATTTTCACATGAAGGATATCTTCATCACTATCACCTGTGATGATCAAATCATCAACATAAATGACAAGCAGCATAATCCCTTTCTCTGTTTTTCTCACATAGAGTGAGAAATGTGCCTTGGAAATCTGAAAGCCAATAGTGACAAGATACTGTCCTATCTTGTCAGACCATGCTCTAGGTGCTTGCTTCAAGCCATACAAGGCTTTCTTCAACCTGCAAACAAACTCAGGATGAATAGCATGAACATAACCTGCTGGCTGCTCCATAAAGACCTCTTCTTGCAAATCAGCATGCAAGAAGAGGTCTTTATGTGATGATCAAATCATCAACATAAATGACAAGCAGCATAATCCCTTTCTCTGTTTTTCTCACATAGAGTGAGAAATGTGCCTTGGAAATCTGAAAGCCAATAGTGACAAGATACTGTCCTGTCTTGTCAGACCATGCTCTAGGTGCTTGCTTCAAGCCATACAAGGCTTTCTTCAACCTGCAAACAAACTCAGGATGAATAGCATGAACATAACCTGCTGGCTGCTCCATAAAGACCTCTTCTTGCAAATCAGCATGCAAGAAGGCATTCTTTACATCCATCTGATGTAAAGACCATCCCTTTGATGCAGCCATAGCAATGACTGCTCTTACGGTTGCCATTCTTGCAACCGGGCTGAAAGTTTCTTCATAATCAATGCCATATGTCTGTGCATACCCCTTGACAACTAATCTTGCCTTGTATCTATTCACAGAACCATCTGCATTGTGCTGGATCTTATAAACCCACTTACAGCCAATTGCATTCTTGCCTTTAGGCAAAGGCACCAATTCCCATGTAGCATTACCATCCAAGGCATCCATTTCTTCATCCATGGCTTTCTCCCATTTTTCATTTCCCATGGCTTGCTCAAAAGAAGTGGGTTCTGGTTCCTATATCACTTTGACCATATAGGCATAGTGAATGGTTGTAAATCCATCATATTTCAGCCTATCCACAGGATACCTAACCCTGGTAGATCTGCGCAAAATAGGCTCACTTCCAGGTGCTCTCAAAACATCCCTGGTCTTCCTTACTCCAAGTGTAATAACAGAAGGAATACCCAACTCATCATCAATGCTCTGCTCTGAGCCACTGGATTCACCATCCACATAAGAGTGACCTGCATTCACATCAAACATGGGCTGATCTACCTTCTCTTTTCCTTTTCGTGATACCTGCATACCACTCTCTGCATTGCTTTGAGGAGATTCTCTTGATCTCAATCTGCCTGTCCATGGCGAAGTATGTGAACCACTGCTAGAGGACACTCCAGGTCCACTGATGTTTTGTGATTGCTGCTGTGAATTCTGTGCAGCATTACCATTTTGTGCATCTACATCAATCATCACATTCACTGGTTTATACCAGCTACTCATCTCATCAAAAACAACATCTCTGCTCACTGTGAACTTACGTGTAGAAGGGTTATAGCATCTATACCCTTTCTGCTGCAGAGAATAACCAATAAAGACGCACTTCTCAGCTTTTGGATCCAACTTGGACCTCAACTCATCTGGCACATGGACATAGGCAATGCAGCCAAAAATTTTCAAATGAGAAATATCTGGTTTCCTACCAGTATACATCTCCTCTGGCGTCATGCCATGTATTGCTGCAGTGGGAGTCTTGTTCATTATATAAACTGCTGTAGCAACTGCTTCAACCCAATAATAATTTGGTAGATCTTTTTCATTTAGCATAGCCCGAGATACCTCTCCAATATGCCTGTTTTTCCTTTCTGCAATTCCATTTTGCTATGGGGTATGACTGCATGAATATTGCTGCTTTATACCATGCTCCTGCAAGAACCTTGCAAACTCATTTGAGAGGTACTCTCCCCCTCCATCTGACCTTAGGCATTTTATTTGCAGGCCTGTTTCTTTTTCAACCATAGCTTTGAAAGCTTTGAAGTGCCCAAACACCTCACTTTTCTTTTTCATAAAATACACCCAAAGTTTTCTGCTAAAGTCATCAATAAATGTGACAAAATAGTGACAGCCACCAATAGATGCAGCTTTAGTAGTCCACACATCAGAGTGGATTAATTCCAATGGCTTTTTACTCTCTTGAACATGCCTAGGAAAAGGTTTCCTTGCCTGTTTCCCAAATTGACAGGCTTCACAAACCTTGTGCATTTCTGCAACCTTGAATTTAGGCAATCCTGCAACAATATTTTGGGCTTGCATTGATTTAAGTCGCTGTATATTAACATGACCAATGCGTTTGTGCCAGATATCAATATCTACAACTACACCGGTCCCATGTGCAAACATTGCTGCACTCAATTCAGGCATGTCCGCATCCAACGTAAACATCCTGCCCTTCTTCTTTCCTTTTGCTATCAAGCGACCATTATTTTTCATATCCTCAACAAAGCATCCATGAGGATTAAATCTGACCTGCAAGCCCTGCTCAACCATCTGACCAACAGAAACCAGGTTCTTGGTGATGTTCGGGACATGAAATACATCAGACAAGTATTTCTTTTTCCCATCCTGCATAGACAATGGAATTTTGCCAATCTGCACAATAGGATGTGCAGTATCATCACCAGTCTCCACAAATCCTGGTTTTTCCATTTTCCTTGCATCCTACATCCATTCAGCATGACTTGTCATGTGGTTTGACGCACCTGAGTCAACATACCACACATCATTGCTTTCTTCTACACTTGTCACAGAATTTGTCATATGCTGCACCATAAACAAATGCTCATTTCTGTCATCACCCTGTCTACTAGAGGATGCATAATTGCCTTGCTGCAATTTTCCATTCATAATGTCATTCTGCTTTTTGTAGCAGTCTTTAGCCATATGCACCATTTTGCCATAGTAGTAGCATTCAACATTGCTGTTTGCATTTTGGCCTCTCTGCCATCCACCACGACCTCTTTGGCTCCCCCTGCCTCTAGAGTTACCACGTCCTCCTGCATAGGACTGGTTCTCTTGTATTTGCTGCATATTCTGATTTCTACCATGGCCTGCAGATCGGCCTCCTCTACCTCTGCCTCTACCTCTGCCAGCATTTGAGTAGAAGACAGCTTCTTTTGAAGTTCCTGCTGAAGAAGATGCACCACCATTTCTCTGCTCTTCAGAAATTAGAAGAGCAATCAACTCCTCAAAATCAGGAAATTTTTCACGGACGGCAATGGATGTCCGGAACTGTGCATAATCCTTTCCTAGACCATTCAAGGTCACAGAAACTAAATCGTCATCATCCACTGGCGACCCAATGGAAGCAAGTGCATCCGCAATTTTCTTCACCTTCATGTGGTAGTCGTTGATGCTCATATTTTCTCTCTGCACATTGTGCAGCTCCTGCTTGAGCTGCATTTTCCTGGCCTGCGTATTTGTGCTGTACATTTTAGCCAACGTATCCCATGCCACCTTTGGCGTACTTGCATCCTGGATATGCACAATCATGGAGTCTGAAATACTGATAGACAGCTAGTACATAACTTTCCTGGCTCTCTCATGCCATCCTTTGAATGCCTACATTTCCTGTTGATTGGGAACATTAGGAAGAACAGGTTCTTCTTCATTTCCTGTAATGAACTCCCAATAGCCTTTTCCCATCAAGAAATTCGTCATTCTAAACTTCCATGCCTGGAAGTTATTCTTGTCAAGCTTTTCAGTGACAATCTGTGAAAGAGAATTAGATGCCATTACAAAACACTGCAAAATATTATGTCACTGCAAAAAACACAGCTTTTGCCTCACACGGGCAGATCTGCAAAACTGACGAAAGTGGTATTTCACCACACAGTCACTTCCTAGTGGCGATTTTGCATCAACAGGCAACAAGCATGAATCTGCAACTCCCAATGTCAATGCGCACAGGCATAGGATGCAATTTTTGCGGCAACTTTTCACCGACCTGCAGAACAGTGGTCGCACAGCAAAAACAGGGCCTTTTTCTGAGTGCGTGCAGAGAACTTCCGCCTCCAAAACGGGCCCCGAAATGACCTCGAAGCATATAATGCCCTCTCGCCACATCGCGAAGGGCGTCTCAATCTGAGACAGTGCACTCTTGCACTTCCGGCTGTGCTACCTGCAGAGATTTGCTCCCAAACTCGAAAAAGGAAAGCAACACTTGTCCTCTTACCAGGACACTGCGAACTTGGTTTGCTTTCTTGAGCTCCTTACCACGAACAAGGCTCTGATACTATGTGAAGATAGTGGGAGAGAGGGAAGGAGTCTCACTTAAGGCTTTCTCACAATCACAATGGGGGAATACACACAAAGGTGGAGGCTGAAAACAGTTTTCTTCTTCTTAGTTGTGAAAGCCAAAAGAACTCAAATACAAAGAAAATAGAAGAACCCTACATGTGGGTCTCAAACCAAACTCAACTAACTAAGGTGGAATACTAACTGAGCCACAAGCTAGAGTAGATAAGGATAGCTATCATCCAGCTATTATTCGTGGGCGGTGTACCAACCGCATCTCCAGCTAACAAGTCGGTGACATAAATACACAACGGTCACCCTGGCATATCGCGAGTGGAGCTCGATATCTCAACAATATCAGGTCCATGGATTTGAGTACCTAGGCTTCTATTTCTACCATCATGCTTAGGTGAAGGAGTAGGAGACACATCCAAGGTCACAAAAGAGGTTCCACCACTAGTACAAGATACATCCAATGTAGCAAAGGAAGTGCCCTTGGAGCTATGAGAAGAAGAGATTGTGTTAGACGTAGTGTCGAACGAACCTCCCATGCAGAAGTTTGGCAAGCTTGAAAGGGGATGCCCGAAAAGTACCATGCAACAATGAAAGGTGGAAATTATATGCCTGACCATTAAAGTTAGGGCTAGGTTTAGGGTTTTGAGCATAGAGAAATTTCTAAAAATAGAAAATTTTCTCTATAAACATGAGATTCCAACATTTGTCTCTCATTATTTTCAGATACGCCCAAGAGTTGAAAGAAATCACTAGGTATGTGGAATTTTCTTATGGTTAAGTGTTTTTTATTTTGGTCATGAAGTCAAATTTTAAGGTGTGCATCAATATAATTTATTGTATTTTGAAAATGTGGGTGGTGTGCTTGAATATGATTTAAACTACTTTATGCTTGCTTTTTTGAAAACACATTGGTTTGATTATTAGTCTATCCTATTTACTAAAAATAGCAAGAAACATTTCTAAAAATAAATTTCTCTATATTCTACCCTCTAAGCTTTCAATCCCTTCTTGTTTAACCCTCTAACCTCTCCATCTCTCCCTCTACCATCTACCCCTCTAAGCTCTCCATCTTTCCCCCTACCCTCAACAAAGTTGATACTACAAGAATGGGTTCGTTTCTATCACAATGAGTTCATTACCAAACTCAAAGAGGATCATTCTTTGATCGGGATTTCCGCAACAATTAAAGATCCATCAAGGCCAAGTGACAGCTTCAGGTCATGGGATGGCATCATGTCTGTCCTTGATTTTACATTAATCTCTTTACAGATAATGTTTCAATAGACTTTGTTTGAAATGTGAAAGTGAGATGAATTATACATGCGTTTTCAATGCATGTATAAAATATACATGAGAATGTAGGAAGAAATGATCTGGCAATTGAACATGCTGGCGGATTGGGATGCTGTTCGGGAGAAGTATCCAGAGAGTAGCAGGATGGAGAGATTGGCTCCATATTTCAATGTATTCAAAAGCATGGTATGCCAAATTTGGTATACATATGTTAATGGAAATTTTCTTTCGAATTCTAGATTTGCAATGTTCAAAATATTGAACTGTTATTTTGACAACCACCTTCAGAAACGAAGCAAGAAGGGATCTGAGAGTAGTATGATGCCTGCAAGCTTTAAGCAATCAATTGACCTGTTAGATTTGATAGGGGGAAAACCATCCACCAAAATCAACGGAGATTGCAATGAATTGTCAAAGATAGTTCCAAAGATGTTTATTGTAGACATACCATACAGATTTAATGTTCCTAGATCCAAATTTGATGAGGTCCCTTACAAAGCGAAAGAACTAATGAGTCTTCTTGACCAGTTCATGCCAATTACGACAGCAACACATTGGTGTGTCATAAATTTTCATTCAGACTTGCAGTTCAAGGCAGTGATGAGTGTCATCAATGACAAATGTGTTGGATGTGACCACCTTTATTGGTGAGTGCAGCAATGAAATGCAAATATTTTTTTGGGTCAATTATTATTGTTATAATTGTGTTTTTTTTAAATAGATTTAAGAATTATTTTTGTTGCATGTCGTAGGATGAAACCTAATGTGAGACAAATGAAAGAACATCGATTCACGTCTGCTGTAGAAAACATTTCTGTTGGGTATTGGTTTGTCGATGGAAAACAAAGTATTGGTCACATCAATTTTCCTTCATCTGCTCCATTTACTCCTGATCATTTCATTATTCTAGCTGTGATGAAGAAGCTCATGCATGTGACCATGGACAAGAATGGGGAGGTAGTAAATCCTTATCAAAAACCAAAACTCATAATTAATCAGCTCATAGATATGTTTTCAAACGAGCATGAGTGGATACTCATTCTATTTGCTGGTTTAGGCACAATCACAGCATGTGCCTTAAAAAAGGGCCGAAATGTAATTGCAATTGAAAGTGATCCTATTCAATGTGATTACATAAAGAAGAGAGTGATTGATATTCATCACTTGCCTGATGAGCATCAAGAGCTTGGTTTGAAAGGTGGGAAGTTTGATGTAGATTCGATGGTAGCCTCATCATGGGAACCCCAACCTCCTGAGATATTGAAACCTGGTTTACGGAGAGGCAGGCGAGCTAGCTACTGATACATGGGAGAAGGAGGCTGTGAAAGAGAATGTGATTGAGAAACCCATACAGGAAACCCAGACTGGGGAGGTGATGAAGAGGAGGTAGATGACACATATGGGAGAATTGAGTAGACTCTAGTTATGGAATTGTATTGACAATTTTTTGAATTTGAATGCTTTCAATAGATAAGTGTTCTTAAGATATTTTAGAATCCATATGCTTTGAATGTTTTGAACATTTAGTTTTTCCCATTAATTTGTTGTTGGGGATGGTTATGAAGATGATGTAGATGACACATATGGGAGAATTGAGTAGACTCCAATTATTGAATTATATTGACAATTTTGTGATTTTGAATTGTTTCAATAGACAAGTGTTGTTAAGACATTTGAGAATCCATATGCGTTGGATGTTTTGAAGGAAGCATTTACTTTTTCCCATTAATTTGATGATATTTTTTAATTCCTACAAAGTTCAACTTAAGAATTTTGATAAGGTTATGTTACTACATGTAGGAATAAAAGTTGTATCACGTAGTTTTTCTATTGAAAATAAAAGGTCAAAGGAAGGAAAAAAAATACAAACTTCTTGATTTTTCTAAATACATTGATATTGTGTTCTGTATTCGAGGTCCTTATTAATTTGCGGGCATTATGTACCAAAATTGATAGAATTTTAAAAGTTTTGAAAAATTCACTATGCAAAACTTTTTTTGAAAAGTTATAGTTTTAATGAATTTTTGAGGGAATCTTAAAACGGGTACCAATGTTACATACTGGAATTAGATGTTACACTATTTTGAGTCATGTGCAGTCATTCGTGGTTTGTATTGAGTTATGATGGATGATTTATTGGCCATTTGGATGCATTGTAATCCTTGTTGGATGCGCTAATAGGCATAATATGCCTTGGGGGATGCTCTGTTGATGGATGTTTAGAACACAAATGCTATTTTATGCTGAGGAAAAGCTGTGACATATTGCAGTGGATGCAATGGCTATGCTATGCTCGCTTGTATGAGATATTGTTGATGAATATGCTCATGGATGGTGTTTATGCTTGAGGCTTTTGGCTCTTATTGGCATTGGGTTTTCCATTGTTTTGTCATTGTAGATTGACATTTTCTTCAGAGCCAGATTTGCTCATATGGATGCATAGTATATGTACATGAGTCAATTTCATTTTTGATACTTTGAGCCTTTGAGGTTTGGTTATATTACCTTCCATTGTGGCATACATATTTGGGTGCACCTGGTATTTGGTATGATTCTTTCTTATAGGCACTAGCATTTGGGATTTTTCTTTATTTGCATCATGGCATCCTCTTCCAAGTCAAAAAAAGAGTTTTTTAGCATTAAAAAGTTTGATGGAACAAACTTTTCTTTGTGGAAAAAAAAGATAAGGGATGTGCTTCTTTGAAAGCAGTAGATTATTGCCAGCTAAGCCTGCTGCTATGTCTGAGGATGATTGGAATGAGTTGCATTCATTGGAAAAGTCTACTATTATACTTCTACTTGTAGAGTTAGTTTATTTCACAGTAGTAAATGAGCAGACTATGGAAGATTTATGGAAAATGATATGTGCTACTTATGAGAAGGAAATTGCTTCTAATAAAGTTTACTTCATGAAGAGTTTGCTTGAGCTCCAGATGAAGGAAGGGGTCTCCATTGCTTCTCACTTGAATGAATTCAATATTGTTTTCAGCCAACTTCAAGCTCAGAAGCTAAATTTTGATGCGAAGACTAAGGCAATACTCCTCTTGTGTTCATTGCCATCCTCATTAGGAAAAAAGGAAGCTCATTTTCGGGCCTTTTAGGGTTTGGGAAAAATGTCTGTCAACCAATCATGAGAAGGCCAACGTAACATAGAAATTCCATAAAAAAAGGCAAAAATATATAAAAAAAGTAGTTTATGTTGCTACAAGTATGTGGCATTAATGAGAAGATTTGTTTTTTATTCTTTTATGATTTTCCTATTCTATCAAGAGATGTGGACCCAAAATCAAAACAGAGCTCCATTTTGATGAAACCTTACCGCGTGGTGACCCAAAACAACCATTCACTTTCTCTTGTTCTTAGGTGCCATTCTCTCTTCAACAAGCATTTCTCTACTTTCCCACGAGCCATTCCATTCTCTCTTCAACAAGCATTCCTCCTTACATTACTGTTGTTATGATGCTCTTAAACTTTCAAGACAATAAACTTCTTTTCGCTTGTTCCTTTCATTCAATTTTTTTTAAAAACGTTGATTACTTTGGGCAAAATACTTTAGAGTCATAAAGTATAATGTCTGACTATTTTGCTGTGTGTTTCTTTGACTTTGCAAGTATTAGATTGAGGATTTCATATGGCAACCAAAAACTATGGTCGTGCCACTAGAAAATAGTTTATCGCTCTACTTGGCAAAGATGTGGTGTACAAAGTATCTCTTTGCCCTGTGAAGACCTGCCTCACTGATCTCATGTGTAGAAATTTCCAATATTATGACTGTGGATGGTAGCTGGAAAAGGATAGTAGTGGCGAAAGGATAATGTATGCTAATGCAATCCATTAAGCAAAGAAAGCGACAATCAACTAACACTTTTTTGGCTTCTTGGAAGGGCAAAGTGAAAGATTTCAGAGTCAAAAAAGAAGGAACAAAATGCATAAGAGAGGTTTGGATACAACATGTCTACATGCATCAAGAACTTGTATTGTGAGATTATCCTGCTTATCTTCCATACCATAGACCCAATTCTAAGTGTATTTGTATAATGAAATAGTTCAAACAAAAGAACTTTTGTTTTCTATGATAGATGGTATCTTTGTTTTGGTTTAGATATATATCCCTCATCATATGAAGGGCAACCAATGGAGTGCATATTGGGATTCTTTGATGCTTTACATGGTGCTATTGGGGAGGTACATACAAGTTAGAAAATCAACAAAGCTAGCTGAATTTGGTATATATTTTTATTATCACTTTTATCAAGTGATGGACAATGCTCACTCACATGTTTTATTAAAAAAGCAAGGTCTCCCAGTTGGAATACACTTGATTGGTCAATCCTCCCTGAGGGAAGCATCACAAAATCATACAGAGCTAAACTATTTTTAGAAGTACAACATTCCCTGAAACCAAATATTGCTACTAGAATAGTTAAAATCAATGTTTTCATGCCACTTATAGTTTTTGTAGTACTTTTTCAAGATTATCCAATTAAAGTTTATAAGTAAATTTTGACTTTCAGAGCAAAAGGATATGATGAAATTCCAATTCTAAATTTTTTGGATAATGGTTGGGATAGAATGGTGGCTAACAATGTGTTTTGTGAGGTTGCTCATAACTCCATCAACATTAAGTACATGATTGCCTCACAAAACTTTATCTTTTCTTTTTACTATAAACGCATCAGGATGATAGGCACAAAACTTGTGGCACTGGACCAAGAATGGCATCCTTCTAACATCCATGTCATAGGGACAATGCTGCACTCTTGCTCAGTTACACAATGACATTATTATGGAGACTGAGAACAATATCTACAAATAATTTTTATCCATTTTGAACAATAGGAAAGTAAGTTGGTTTCCACCCTGTGTTCCTCCTAAATCTATCCTCTTTACATTTGCATGATACATTCATTTATCACTTCTAAAGTTATGATATTACTAAATTTACTTTTGCAGATACTGCAAAAAGGAGTGAAAGCAAAATTCAATGCAAGGACATTGTAAATAGAACATTTGAGATAATTTAAAGCTATTGACTTGAGGTATTACTTGCAATCCAAAAAAAAAGTTGACATGTGATGTAATAATACAAAATGAGTAGAAGTATCATGTGTTTTTCTACTGTTGCTCATAATATTTATCTTGACTTTTGTGTAGTGGAGACTCCCTTTGAGAAAAGTTATCTTTATCGTCTTCCACATGCTGGTCAAGCAGCTGCTATTGTACATCCTCCTGATGACTTGACTCCTCCGTGGCTTAAGATCGTCGGCCTGTTGCAATCATACTACCTCCTTGTGCATTGACTTGGGCTCATGTTGCTTTGATTTCTCTGCCTCCTCATGCATGGGCTCCAGGCTTGGTGCTGCTTTGATGTCCCTACCTCCTCATGCATGGGCTCAAGCTTTTTTGGTATCTCTGCCTGGAAAGGATTAACTGTGGCTTCTCGTTCCACATCCTTTGAGAACTCTTCCAGTAGGTCATCAACACCAACACCTTCTAAAGTCTTCTAGATTCATTACAAAAATTTTGGACTATAAAAGAGGCCCGTCGGAGAATTACTAAAATATTAGAGGCTTGGATAAGGGAATATGGTATCCATGAAGGAGATTATGCCATGTGAATTTCTCTATAAAAGAGGCTCCCCAAATCTAGGGGAAATTTTAGTTTTTTTCAAAATACCCCAAAAAACATCATTGGTGGTTCACAATAAAAAATTATCTTTATTTGAAAATCTCTCAGAGAAACTTATGTCAAAGCTTTGTTCATCCCTCTTCTCTTCCATTTCATTCTCTACTTATTTCACTCTCTTTTAGAAACCAAAGTTGCGACCTAAATCTGCTTGGAAGGAGTGAGAAAAATAGGTGTTCTCTCATTTTCAGTTCTTTCCTCACCTTTTTGGAGTATAGAAAGTCACCTCCTGAAGTCGCGACCTAAATCTGCTTGGAAGGAGTGAGAAAAGTAGGTGTTCTATCATTTTTGGCTCTTTCTCTACCTTTTTGGAGTATATAGAGTCAACTCCAAAAGAAGGAACACATACTTTCCAAGTAATGAAGTGATTTCATCTTGAAAGTTTTGTTTGTATTAAGTAGATGGGTTTTTGTATCACACTTTGTTTATATGTTTGTTACAAGAGACAAGAAAGAGGGAGAGATTGAGGTAGATTACAACAAGACAAAGCAACTATAGATGCACTTGATAGATGCTTAATATAGTGGGCACGTCTATAGCCATTGCTAGAATAGTGAAAATATGGGCACGTCTAGTAGCACATCTGCATTGTGAAATAGATGTAGATTTAGATGCAAAAGAGAGAATACAGAAAGTGAGATTTTGGTGATACTTTTTGGCAAACCCACATATACAAAAATTAAGTGAGGTGAGGAGAATGAGACAATATGTAAAATAGTTTTGCCAATATCAATGATGGTGGGCTATAGTTCAATCTCATCCTCAATGAGATCAACCCTTGCCAAACTATCTACTTCAAAATCCAAACCAGTGTTGAAATCTACAAATACATTCAACCCACTACTACTTCTGCTACTCATGTGCTCATCGAAATCAGCATCACCAATGGTAGGCTCATCCTCACGAGCAATGGCCTCAATATCTATACCTCCTATCTCGTGATCATTCTCCTCTCTCGTATCACAATCATCATCACCTACATGGCCACGATCATCCTCCATACGCTCCATATTAGTAAATGTACTATACATCACTTTGGAACGTGGCGTAATAGGTATGACATGCCACCACCTATTATTATCCACCATTGGTTTGATAGACAACCTAATTTAAACACAAATACAATCATGTTATTTTCCTTGCATCGAAGGTATCAAATATTTAAAAGTGAGTATTTTTATATGTGTGTATAATACCTATTCACATTGTTGTGGTAGTACTAGTGTGTTCTTCTTACTTTTCCAAAACTTTGTGGAGTCAATAGTTACAAAGCCACTTGCATGGCGTTTGATTGTTGCATTAGGGCCTCTTTCCACCACATCCTTAAACCACTTTACATCCAAAAGATACACAAAGAAGCGTCGAAAGTCAAGCTTAATAATATCTTGGATTATGTCACAATAATCATCCATGGCTCCATTGGCTCCCTCAAAGCTAGCAATGATGCCGCAATCTTGTGTGTTTCTCTTATCATCAATCCATTGTGTTCAAAAATGCATACCCTCACACCATATACATTGAACATAGTACACTACACCAAGACAAAATCAATTAAATAAGAATCTAAATTGTTGAAAGCTCCTAACTTATGCATAAAATTCTTATACCGACCTTGCTCATGCATCCCCTAGCATACTCCCATTTGGGGGTTTAATATATAGGCTCAAATCATTTTTGGGGAGCAAAAAAATCCAAATTATTTCAAGGAATATGTAAGTAAATATGAGATAATGATAAATAGATATAGATATGACATATATAATGTCCAAGTGGTGACTTATTTTATCACTTTCAAAAATCCTTGCTTTTCCTTTCACCATTGGTTGGATCATGAAATTTTGAGCAAATATCCTCTTTATAGTTCCTCAGGATGACCTTAGAAAATGATATAATACTTTTTTAATAGACCCTCTAAGTGTATTTTTCCAAAGAAATATGGTTTGAAGAGTTTGCCCCAACCCTATTCCATCGGTAGAATACCCTTGGAGAGCCTACGCAGAAGGGGTCATAACTTTTGCTCCTTACCTCAAATTGAGGAGCTGTAAAAAGGAAAAATATTCAAAATTTCATGATCTATGCAATGGTAGGATTAAAATTATACTTTTTATAGTTATAAAAGAGAAAAAGTAAAAATTTTAATATGTATATGAGAGTTACAACTTCTCCCTAATTCATGTTATGGTAGGAAGGAGTTCAGTAGAGACCACATTTCCTTAAAAGTACTTAGGTTTGGAGAATTGAGAATATTTTGAAAATCCATTCCTTGCCTTACCATATTTGATAATGTATTAGAGATTGATTTATGATCAATTATAATAGCCTCAAGTATGAGGTTTCCAATATTGTTTTCCTAATCATCCAAGGAATATGGTATACATTGTTATATGAGAGCTTCAAATATGGGATTGCTAAAGATTAGGGAAAATCTTTTAAATTGATTTAATTACCATAATCCTCAAAAAGAGAGTATGGTAGGGAGGTATTTATAGGAGTTTCTAAAGTGTTCACTATTTGTTCATATATAGATGATGTTCTCTAAAATGAGGGTTATAATGAAAAATAAGTAAGTATATGGTTACATAAATGAGAAATTAAGAAAGAATTGTATATTCCTTTGAGAAATATACAAGCATGGTTGGTGTTAAAAACTATTGCTCAGACTTTTTTGCTCGTAAGTTTTTGCTCGAAAAGTTTGCACATCCCTCCCATTCTTCCATTGTGATATGCATCCCCTCGTCTCTCTTTGCTCTGTCCATTTTGTCAAGTAGACAATTCACATGAATGTCCTTTGAAAGTGTTCTTAGATGCTGAGGGTATGGCACACGAGATCCATGGTGCCTTTCTCCTTGTCTTCTTGCCTTTGCATCCTTGTATCTTGTCACCCTTCTTTTCATCACATCACTATTAAGCATGCAACAGAGGTTGATATTATTAAGCAACTCCGTGTCTATTACTTTGCTACATCCTTTCCCGTCAGATACAATAGAGGTCATCCTTAGGTCTTCATCATCTCTCCATAGTCATGGGAGAGAGCTATCCAAATCAACAAGAAACTCAGAAATATATACAAGTGACACGTACCAACCAACCCTTGGCCATGCTACCTTCGGGTCTTGCATTTTGTCTCACAAAACTATTCAAGGTCTTCATGAAGCTCTTGAGGAAGAACAACCATCATGCATGTACAGTACCGCATATAACAATCTCATCCACCAAATGCACTATGAGATGTAGTTGACTTGTGAGAATAGAACATGGAAATGTCTCCTCCACTAAACAAACCACCTCCATTGACATAACTTGAGATTTCCTTTGAGCTCACATACCTAGAAAGGAAAAAGTATGCAATATTAGCAATATGAACACCTTGCATTTTGTAAAGTACCTCACAAGCTTGCCCATCTTGTAAATACAATATTCACATTTTGTATCCTATAAAGTACCTCACAAGCTCGCCCATCTTGTAAATACAATCCTTCACATCCTTCGATACACTGCAAGAAATGCTAGTAGGTAGTATGAATTGAACACATGAGGAATGGTTCATTAGTTGCTTTTAATTCACTCACAAATTTAGAAAAAAAAGGATATTATGCACATAAAATACTTACTTGGAGCATCTTGTGCCAATCATGAGATTTCAAGCCATATAATTGCCGTACACCTCTTTTCTTGCTCTTTGTAAAGGCCCCCTTCAAACACCTCATGCATCCAGTGGGAGTACGAACTGTAGTGATAGCTCACTTCATCGCCACCATCTTGAGCTTTGATAACCTCCACGATGCATGAGGTTAAAAGACACACCCATTTGGCCTCTCTTGTGGCCAAGCTTCATGCATCCTCCCTATGGTGCGCATATGGCTACGAAATCTCGTGTCCCATTCAAATGTTCCCAAATGGTAGATGCCACATTCTTGAAGATATGCATGGGATCAAGCAAGTGATTGATCTTGAGGTGGGACCAATATGGTAAACGACGATAAAAGATGGAGTATCTAAACAAAAGGTAGTGTTAGTGGGCAATCTTTGTTTCCCTGGAATTAGAAGGGATAACATAACATGTCCTTTCTTAATCGCCACATAGAGGGTGGGAGATTATAGTTCACCAATATCACTGGCCATACATTGTAAGAGGTTCTTTTGAGACCAAATGGGTTCACACTGTCCATAACCAATCCAAGTCTCAAGCTCCTAGGTTCTTCCTTGAAGCTTGGCCATGTGTCTTCAATATGCTTCCATGCAAGAGTGTCTTCGAGAGTTCTCCACTTGCCATCAGTTGATTGATGAGAGGAATGCCATGACATGAGCTCTACAATAGATTTGCACTTGAACATATGTTGGATGCGAGGGATTATGGGAAAATGTTGCAGAACCTTACAAGGCACATCCAAAGTTTTGAGATCTGCTCTATATCTTGCCTCTCCACAAGTGGACACTCTCTTGCATCCTTATGTGGTCCACAAAGCCGAATGCAATCGTTGACGCATGCATGTATGCGCTTGTAATCTAATCCTCCAAGAGAGGTCACATGTTGCCTTGCCATATCTCTTGACATCAGTAATTTATTATCTCTTGGAAGCATTTTACACAATAACCTGCATGTGAAGACCATAAATGAGAAAAAGCATTCAAGTAATTGACCCACTAGCATAATTCACCATGTTTGCAAAATAGACTTTAAAGCTTACTTGAGTAATGCATTAAAACTTGCATTGCTCCATCCATAGATGGTTTGCAAGTTTAGTAACTCAAGGGAGGCACGTAGAATAGAGAATGTGCACCCCTCAAACAGTGGAGTTGATGCTGCGGTAAAAAGATTGTCCTGCTTCATGCTATCATCCCTACCTGAGGATTGATGGACATATAAATCCCACACCATATCATCAAACAACTCCTCCTCCATGGCCTCATGAGGTAATGGTAGAGGGATACTATCACCATCACTCCATGCATCCGTAACGGTCCCTCGTAAAGATCCCACCTCATATCGCCGATGCTTCACCTCCTCATGATGAGCGTAGGGCAACATATGCAGGTGTGGCACTGCATCTTGTATCAAATTAAATGGGATCATAACTCAAACACATGAACACCCATAGGTATCTCAATCAACCTTAACTCTTTAACACTTACCATGTTTACACTCGTATCTCATTCTCCATACTTTGAGATGTGATTGAGTGTAATTCTGCATGCACGATAAATGTTTCCTCGACATCGATCACACACACATTTGATTTTTTCTCCAACCATATTTCGCAATGGTGGATATCGAGGGATTCATCCTCATTGGAGCTACTTTTGAAGATGAAGACATCCTACATATAAACAACCCCAAAAATTTGTTCTTGCATGAGTTGTAAATGTCAAAACTCTGTGGAGCATCTAAAAGCGATGTCTGTACTATGGAGCGCATCTAAAACATACTTTAGACGCATTGATAGATGTGTAGATAGACATACTTTTAGACGCACAGACTATGAGCTGATTTTTGAACCTACCTTTAACGTGCTTGCTTTCCTTCACATACTTTTAGAGTTGCAGAGCTTGCTTTCCTATTAACAGACACAGCTCTGGGCATCCACACTTATCTCTCCAAGAATCCACACTCATCTCCAAGCTTACACAATCATCCCCAAGCACACAAGAGAAGAGGGTGAACAAGGAAGAGAAGAAAGAGAAGTAGCTTTGAAGGACAAGAAGCTTCCATACCTCTATCCAAGGTAAGTCTCTTGGCAGTTGATCTTCTTTGGAAGTTGCTCTCTTTGGATTCATCCTTTGTCATATGCAAGGAATGGATGTTTTTGGTTCTAGTGTTATTCTTTTTGGGGTCGGGTGCATGTCCTTTTTAGTTTCTTTGAAAAAAGTGTCTATTGGAGCGCACCTATAGACATGTCTAATAGCACGTTTCTCTTTTGGAGAAACAGATAGTCGTGCCTATAGACGTGCTGTTAGATGCGCTCTGACAGTCTATTATGTATTCTTCCATTTCCCCTTCCTTTTCCTTATCTTTCCCTTTTCCTTCCCCTTCCCTTCCCCTTCCCCAAAGGCTCCCCTTCCACTTCCAAGAAAAGGATTGCATATTGAATGATGGAAATAAGTGATTGCATGAATGAAGAAAGGGATTGCATGAATGATGGAAAGGGATTGCATGATTGAAGAAAGGGATTGCATGAATGATGGAAAGGGAAATCATGATTGAAGAAAGGGATTGCATTCGTGAGGACATAAGGGATTATCTTTTCCTCTCTTTTCCTCTATTTTTTTCTCCTCTCTTTCCTTCTCTTTTTCTCTCTTTTATCCCCACTTTTTCTCTCTTTTTCTCCTCTCTTTTCCTCTCCCTTCTCCTCTCTTTCCTTCTCTTTTCTCCTCTCTTTTTCTCTCTTATCTCCTTTCTTTTTCTCCTCTTTCCTCTATTTTTCTCTCTTTTCTCCTCTCTTTCCTTCTCTCTTTTTCTCTCTTTTATCCCCACTTTTTCTCTCTTTTTCTCCTCTCTTTTCCTCTCCTTTCTCCTCTCTTTCCTTCTCTTTTCTCCTCTCATTTTCTCTCTTATCTCCTTTCTTTTTTCTCCTCTCTTTTCCTCTCTTTTCCTTTCTTTCCTTCTCTCTTTTTCCCCACGTTAAGCTTCAATATCCTTACATTGAGCAAGTAGATACATAATTCTATCACTCTAATTCAAAGAATGCAAGAGTCTGTAAATGGTTGCTCAATGTCAAGTTGTCACTCTATTTTTTCTTTTGCATCTCGTGACAAGGGCATGCTCAATGGTAATCGTATTCTTTTCTTTTCTTCAGTTCATCATGTGGCCAAGAAGCTCTTCAGCCTCACCTGATCTTCGAGATGCCATCTTTTAGGAGTTATATAACATTTTGGGGCACCCTCCCACTCCTGCGGAGTTATACACATACATGATGGGTATTACAAACACCCCCCAAGAGTTGACAGTACGGACTCCAAACCACCCCAATCCCAAACTAGAGTTGAGATTACCCTAGTGGAATCGAGATAGCCTAGCCGACTATAGATTCGAGCCCCTTCTCCCCCCCTATGGTCAGGAGGTCCTTCTGCCTCGCAGAGCCGTCGACATACTCCCGTGCTATCGAGAGTCGCTTCTCCAACTACTACGAGTGGCAAATGTACTCCCGTGTAGTCAAGAGTCTCTCCTCTTGCTACGAGTGGCCAACGTACTAGCTCGACACGATAGGGCAGCAGGCATAGTAGCAGCAGGAAGAGTGGTGGGGGATGCATAGCACAGTGCTTTGGGGGGGGTAGTGGTGGGGACGGGGATGATTTAGATGGTGCAGACGTGCCAGAGGGTGATGGTATGGTCTTCTATGACATCACTCAGATAGGAGGCATCTTGATGGATGCACAGGGGAAGGACATCATGGCCTTCATGCGCTCTGTATTTGCTAACAACTACAGAGATTGTTTTATTTACTACAAACACTAGCCAAAAAAGTTGGGTGATGAGACTCTCACTGCTGTTCGCTCTAGCTATCCCAATCCCGCCAATGTTCAGTTCACAGATAAATGGGCCGTCAAAGATTATTACGATACTTGCCAATAAAAGATCTTTGCTTAAGAGACAAGCACTAGTCGAGATTACCAAGAGAGAGGGAGGTCAACCACTAAGGGGCCAGCCCCACACCACTCACAAGCATGAGTGGAAGAAAATAATGAAGGTAGTGAAGGTGGACCCCACAGTCTACACCACGTGGAGGCACAAAAGATCCAAATGGAGCAATATGGAAGCACGCATTTTGGAGCAGGGGTTGTTAAATCATGGGAGGCCCAATTTGTAAGTATTGATCTCAAATTATATTGTTTATGTAGTTTATTAGGAGGTTGTTTCTTTGTAATAACCCCTCCGCAAATTGTGTCATCTTGCAGCTTGATATCGTGGGCAGGCACCCTACTCTTGTCAAGACAGCCTACCATTGCCACCACCATCGCAAAGGAGATACATGGAGGCACTTCTATGATGACAAGTTGATTACTAAGGAGCAGTATATACGGGCTACTGGAGCACCCCCCAGGTATTTAAAAGTAGTTAAATAATATCAATATTATAGGTAAGGTTTGATTTTTCATACATTGATACATGTTGTCCCTCATTTATAGGGCCCTACGGCTGATTAGGAGGAAGAAGATGAGGAAGGAGGGAGCAAAGAATGGAGCAAGGATGCGGAGAACTTAGATTAGTCATAGAAGTAGTGCTAGCTACTCTTTTTTGTACTTGAAGCCATTGGCTTGGCTTCATGCCTCTCTTGTATATACACTCCTCTTATTTTTTGTACTTGAAGCCATAGGAAGTGGCTTGGCTTTGTGCTATATGTACATACAAGCACTTTTTGAGCTATAAATTAATATACTCCTTTTATTTTTTTGGCTTTCAATTTCCTTGTGCAACGTTCTATCAATGAATACCTTGTGAACTAAACATTTTGGAGTTGTAATGTTTTATTCCGAATTGTAATCATCGACTATAGACGTGCTTGCAATCGTGTTAATTAAAATGCGATTGGCTATAAGAATTGAATTGCACAATGTGGAAATGGGATTCTTGTAACTACATAGCATACACAACAAACACAGCATTCTGTTCAACCACACAAAATTTCACTTTTATTAACAAAAAAGATTCTGTAGAGCGTCTATAAGCACATCTATGTATGGTGTACGCGTCTCTCTGTTTTTTTTAAATTTCTAGTCGAGCATCTATTTACACGTCTATAGGTGCGTCTGTCTATTATATAGACATGCCTATAGACGTGGGTCTGTGGACGCAGAAATAGACGCACTCGTAAGTTTTTTCTTTAGTTAAGGAAACGTGTCTGTGTGCACATTTGTAGGTGCTTTGTCTTATTGTGGATGATATATAAAACTACAAGATGATTTTTGACATTTTATTCTTCACTGGTATAGGAGGGATGGATAGTGGAAGGGGGAGAGAGAGAGAGAGAGAGAGAGAGAGAGAGAGAGATTATTTCAAGCTGCTATGTTGTTTCCTATTTGAGGGATGAGTGAGGGAAAGAGAGACATAAAATAGTCGTTTTTTTCTTCATTAGTATAGGAGGGATAAATATAGGAAGAGAGAGAAAGAGAGAGAGAGAGAGAGATTATATTTGAAACTACTATGTTTTTTTATCTGTTTGAGGGGATGAGTGAGGGAGAGAGGTAGAAAATAGTCATTTTCTTATTTGCTAGTATAGGAGGGGTAGATAGAGGAAGGGAAAAGAGAGACATAGATTATATTTCGAACTACTATGTTTTCTTTTGTTGACGGCATGATTAAGGGAGAGAGTAGAGATTGTATTTCAAACTGCTAGGTTTTAAAAGTATTTGAGAAAGAAGGAAAAAAAAGAGATCCTAATCAAAGAGTTTTGGGAGTGAGAGAGAGAGTGATATTATATTGATAATATTTTCTTTGTTTGTGGAGAAACAAAGCAAGAAGAGAGCATATCGTAACTAATTATTTCAAAAAAATTTGATGTTTGTTTGTGTGAAGGGTACCTTGGAAGACAGGTTGAGAGAGAGAACTATTCTATGTTTCTTGTAATAATATTTTACTTGTTTTTGTGAAAGGTTTAGTGAAAGGAGAGAGGGAAGGAGGAGAGAGAGAGAGAGAGAGAGAGAGAGAGAGAGAGAGAGACTTGCAAAGAAAGAGAAAGAGAGGGATAGAGAAAGAGAGAATAGAAGACATAAATTTGGAGGGTCTTTGGAAGTAGAAAGAGCTAATTTTAATCATATGGTACAGGGGCAAAAAATATGGAAGTAGAAAATGATAGATACAGAAGTAGTTTACAGTCTGTTGTATTGAAGAATGTTAAGGATGAGCATGGGGAATGGATTCCTCAGCTCTATAGGAAATATTATTGGATCACAATGCAACCCACTAATCATGGGTGCTACAAAGTGGGTCAGAAGGATGAAATGGACACATCCAAACATTGGAAGGGAAGGATCTTAGATTTTGAAATTTCTCTTGGCAGTAACATAGTGACACAAGTATATATTCAACATGTCTTTACCCATGCAAACATATATGTGCATCCGAGTGCAAGACTTCCATATCGTAGGCCCAATTGTAAGTTTTTCAAAGTGTACTAGTACTTCATTTGCTTTTTAGAGTATTTTCATATATTTGGGGATGTTGACACTACTGTCTTATGCCTTGTATTTGTTTTACAGACTTATATCCATCTACTTACAAAGAGTGGGAGCCTACAACATGCATAACTATGTGCATCCAAATGCAAGACTTCCATATCGTAGGCCCAATCGTAAGTTTTTCAAAGTGTACTAGTACTTCATTTGCTTTTTAGAGTATTTGCATTTATTTGGGGATGTTGACACTACTGTCTTATGCCTAGTGCTCTAGATCAAGAGAAAGAAGAGTCTCAATGTTTGACAACATTTATCTGGATAGAGATCATATATCCATCTACTTACAAAGAGTGGGAGCCTACAACATGCATAACTAGGGTGTTGCATGTCCTCCATGTTGAGATCGAGAGTCTTCGATATGAAGGTCACACACAATCAAAATTAAAAAAGGATAGGATCTTCTTCTATGACTCAATTTTCATTATGCCAGATGAAGAAAGACAGTATGGTAGATTAGAATCTCTTCCCTTGCCCTCTTTGGATAGTCCAAAATGGATGCTTCCAAGAATAGAGATAAGGGGATCATATAGAAATAGAATGTTTAATGATGTGAGAAATGCTATGAAGCGAACTACTGGTGGAAGAAATGCTAGGTTGAGCTGGTTTCTTCCATTTCCATGCTTTGTTGATTTCTTTGCAAGGTGTTGGCAATTAAGGAAAACAAAGATTACTTACACTTGCAAGAGCTTAGAAATGGACTGGCTATCTGAGCTATTTGACAATGGATGGACAACAAGAACATGTCATGCCAAAGATTTAGTACAATGTCAATTGAACACTTTAGATGTGACATTTCGGTGAGCAAATCTTACAATTCTTGTTTGTATAAAAAATGATCAGGATACTATGTATTAATAGATCCCAAATTTTGCAGTTCATTGGAAGGCAAAATCTTAGCATGACTTTCACATATAGAAGGTTTAGATGGAAGAACCTTCAATGGGAAGCAATGGATGATGATTTGCATGATGGGACTCATAGTCCTATTGTCGAGGTATCAATTTATCAGCAAGGACATCTTGATCTAATGTTGGAATTGGAAGAGGAGTGGGCTATAAGAAAATAATACGTCTGTGCTCAACAGATAATAGGATCTTGTATGCAAGAGAGAAAACAAGATAGTATGGAGAATCGAAAAATTGATTACTATAGAATTGATACAATAGATGGTGCTGCCTCTCAACCATGTGCTCCTGTGAAAGAAGCTTCGATGGCATGTCGAAAATAGTAGAAGACAGAGGCTGGATGCTAAGGAATCAAGGTTGCTGTAGCCAGTGATGAAATGGGCTTCACGGGCTTGCTCTTATATAGCCACCAGTCATAGTCAGTTAGGCTCAATTGGGTGGCCGACCCAGTCCACCCAAAAGGGTCGACTGGCGATCGGTCCCAAAATAGGCCACCGACCATACGATAGAACCGGTGCACAAAACTGAGCAACTAACCTATAGTCTCTGTTCGGCCCACAGCCATCCGAGATCATCTGAGGCTCCAAACAGGCCCCGCAACCCGAGATTGGGCTGCCCCAAGAAATGCTCCATCTACCCTCAGTGCGGTTAGTCAAGGGATGCCTTCTCGCACTTGCATGTAGCCTAGTTGGTGGTGTGCCAACTCTATCTGAAGCCGTCTAGCCATCAAGCCACACATGGCCCCCATCTGGTGTCCAAACCAAGACCTACCGGCGGATAACCAAGCTACTCAAATGCCTTCTCCTCATATGGGGGGCTTACAAGTAGAGTTAGCTAGTTCCCGCATAGTTACATGAGAGTGGAGCATTGATATCTAACACCCCCCCTCAATGTCCACCCGCAAGTGAACTTAGTTTTTCGGTCCAATGCCAAGTCGATGAAGATGCCTCTCCAGCAAGTCTCTTCGAAGAGCCCTCGTGAAGATGTCTGCAGCATTCTCTGCAGTCAGATAGCATACCAAGTCGACCTCTCCATCCATGATCAGCTCACATACAAAGTGATATTGAATCTCAATGTGTTTTGTGCGAGCGTGGAAGTTTAGAGTAGAAAACCCAAGCAAATTTTATGATTTTAAACCCAAGACATCCTGCCCCTGCCACTGCCACTTGCCCCTAGATTTCTGGAAATAGTTAGGTTTATGGTTTTGTAATTTAGGAAAACAAAAATAGTTCTAATCAAATTTGGGAGGCCACTGACATTCTAGCAACCATGTGCATCATTTTTAAGCCAAAAAACCCCCTGGAAACCCTAAATCTGACATCATGCAACTAGATCCCTGTTTCTGCCTCCCAAATTTGATTTAGGAAATAAAAGATAAGATTGAGGGTTTAGGGTACAAAACCCAACCAAACGTTATGATTTTAAACCCAAGACATCCTGCCACTATCACTTGCCCTACCACTTTCCCCTGCCACTTGCCCCTGACACATGCCCCTGCCACTTGCCCCTCCCACTCCATTTGTGTGAACAGGTTTATGGTTTTTTCATAGATAAAAATCATATCTTTAAGAAATCTAATTTGGGAGGCCATTAGGACCCTAGCAACCATGCCCATCAATTTTATGCCAAAAAAACCCCTGCAAGCCCAAAATCTAACATCATTCAACTAGAGCCCAGTTTCTACTTCTATAGAAACTAGGCTCATGTAGAAAGAAGAAATTGGGATCTAGTCGCATGATGTCGGATTTTGGGCTTGCAAGGGTTCTTTTGCCATAAAATTGATGGGCATGGTTGCTAGGGTCCCAGTGGCTTCCGAAATCAAATTTCTTAAAGATATGATTTTTGCTTCGAAAAAAACCCTTATTCTTATTAATTATTGAAAAATAATATTTTATTAATTTATTTAATCTTTGCATTTTGATGTAATATGTTGGTTGCAAGATATTTTATGGGTTGATGAGTATACCAGACATAAGGGTGGAACCAAAGGGTCTTTTGGTGGGGTATGGCATCGATCGGCCACTACATCAACAGAGTAGCTCAACACATTTTGGTGTTCCATCGACAATTATCACTAGATGGAAAGATAAAAATCATGAAGTTCAAGGTCCTCAGTCAGATGGTGAAGATGAGGCCCATCCATCCTACTACCGATCGTGTTGTTCTGATTGGGCATAGTGTAGCTTTATTTTTGTTCTCAGACACATGATCTGGTTCACTTCATAGTATTATAGCTATTGTAGGGCTAGCTAGCATTATAGATCCCTTGGCTATAGAGAATGAAATTGTGCAGCCCTCTTTGCTTCAGCAAGCAAAAAAGGTATCTGAGCCAAGCAGGAAGAAGCGTAGACTAGAGTAGCTTAGGCATTCAAGCTTTGATGATCTTTGTGATACTACTCAATGTAAATAAAGAATACCATTTTCAAATTATTTTCTCTTCCCATTTACAGAACATTGTTTCCTTTTCTATGTTAAGTAAAATTGAGTATTATTTCGTTTTGCATGTTCTATTAAGATTTGATGTTTATTATTTCATTTTGCTTTAGTATACATTGAGAGTGCATGTAAGTAAATTAATAGATTGCAAATACATTGAAAATAAATTTAACATTGCTGAGTGCAAGGTAGATGCCCATAGGCAGAGTACAAGATAGATGCCCGTAGGCAGAGTACCATGGCTGCCCGTGACCCCCCCCTCCATCCCCTCCCTCCTTCGACCCGCCCTCCCTCCCCTCCCTCCCCTCCCTGGCGTCGCGGCTGCCAAGAACCCCCCCCATCCCCTCCCTCCCTCCATCCCCTCCCTGGCATCTTGGCGGCTGCAACCGCTAGGACCCCCCCTCCCTCATCCCCTCACTCCCTCCATCGCCCACCCTCCATCCCCTCCCTGGCGGCCGTGGCTGCCAGGACCCCCCCCCCTTCATCCCCTCCCTCCCTCGACCCCCCCCTCCCTCCCCTCCCTGGCGTCCTGGCGGCCGGACACCCCCTCCCTGATCCCCTCGCTCCCTCCATTGCCCCCCCTCCATCCCCTCCCTGGCGGCCACGGCCGCCAAACTCCCCCCCCTCTCCATCCCCTCCCTCCCTCGACCCCCCCCCTCCATCCCCTCCCTCAACCTTCCCCGCCCCTCCCTCCCCTCCCTGGCGTCCTGGCGGTTGCGGCCGCCAGGACCCCCCCCTCCCTCATCCCCTCGCTCCCTCCATCCCCCCCCTTCATCCCCTCCCTCCCTCGACCCCCCCTCCATCCCCTCCCTGGTGGCTGTGGCCGCTAGGACTCGCCCCCTCGCTCCCTCCATCCCCCCCCCTCCATCCCCTCCCTGGCAGCCGCGGTCGCCAGGACTCCCCCCCCATCTCCATCCCCTCTCTCCCTCGACCCCCCCCTTCCATCCCCTCCCTCAACCCCCCCCCCCCACCCCTTTCTCCCCTCCCTGGCATCCTGGTGGCCGTGGTCGCTAGGACCCCCCCTCCCTCATTAGGACCGCGTTTTTTGACGGTTGTGCATGACACTAAGGCCAAAACAGTGTTTAATGCTTGTTCGACAATGCAAAGCATATCTGATGGGCACAATACTTTGCATGAGTCTCAAAAATTGTGGTATTGCATTGCATGCAAAGTGGTACACCCATCTGATAAGCAGTTGGTCGGATAACACACCTAAAAGCATGTTTTTTTATGGTTGTGCATAACATTGAGGCACAAATGGAGTTTAATACGTGATATACCATGCAAAGTACATCCGATGGGCACAATACTTTGCACCCACCTCAACCTAGGTATTATTGAGCTGCATGAAAAGTGGCATGTCGGTTAGATAAGTACATGATCCAATAACACACCTAGGACCGTGTTTCTTTACAAATGTGCTTGACACTAAGGCAAAAATGGTGTTTTATGCTTGATCGACAATGCAAAGCATATCTGATGGGCAAAATATTTTGCACACACCTTCAAATAGGTGGAATTGACTTACATGCAAATTGGCATGCCCATCCCATAAGTGCTTGATCGGATAACATACCTAGCAGCGTGTTTTTTTACGGATATGCATGACACTAGAGCAAAAATAGTATTTAATGCTCGATCGACAATGCAAAGGATATCTGATGGGCACAAGACTTTTCCTATACCGCAACCTAGGTGGTATTGAAATGTTCTCAAAGAGGCACACCCATCCGATAAGTACATAACACACCTAAGGGCATGTTTTTTTGCGGATGTGCATATCACTAGGGAAAAAACGGTGTATAATGCGTGATCAACCATGCAAAGTATATCTGATGGTGACAATACTTTGCACACACTTCAATCTAGTTGAAATATACTTGCGTGCAAATTGGATCCCCCATCCGATAAGTACTTGTTTGATTAACACACCTAGGACCCTGTTTTTTCATGGTTGTGCATGACACTAAGGCAAAAACGGCGTTTTATGCTTGATCGACAATGCAAAGCATATCCAATGGGCACAATACTTTGCACACACCTTCAACTAGGTGGAATTGACTTACATGCAAATTCGCACTCCCATCCCATAAGTGCTTGATCGGATAACATACCTAGCAGCTTGTTTATCTACAGATGTGCATGACACTAGAGCAAAAATAGTATTTAATGCTCGATCGACCATGCAAAGGATATCTGATGGGCACAACACTTTTCCTATGCCATTTTGGAAGTCTTTCACTTATTTTTGCCTTGTAAGAGAGATAGACACTGCCCAATATCTGGGTTAGACCCTCTCATGGCTACCATATTTAATCTTGAGAAGTTCAATGGAAAGGGCTTCCATACATGGCAAATGAAGGTGAAATTTGCATTGATGAGGGAGAACTTATGGGGACTTGTCAAACCTACTCCTACCGCTTCTTCTATGGCCTCCAATGCTGGAGAATCTTCAACTCCGACACGACCGGCAAGGGATCTAGCAAGAGAAGAAAAGGCATATGGTATCATTGCTCTTGCTTTGGGTGATGATTATATATGCCATATCTTTGACTTAGAGTCTCCTTCGGAAGCTTGGCAGAAGCTAGACATGATTTTTAGTGCAAGCTCTCACATCTCTAAACTATCACTTAAAATCTCTTTCTTTGAATTAAAGATGGCAAGTGGTACTACTTTAGTAGCTCATGTCAACTATATGGGGAGTCTTATGACTCAATTAGCTTCTATCAACTCTCCTATCACTCCTGATGATGCTATGGCAGTGTTACTTAAGAGTATGCCTGAAGGATTTGATCACATTGTTAGCACTTTGAAGAATCTTTCCAATCCTAACCTTGAAGGCATTATCTCTGCTCTCCAAGAAGAAGAAAGGCATATGGAGCTAAGGAAAGGCAATGACACTGCTTATGTTATGAAATTCCAGAAGGGCAAGTATACTCCTTGCAATCACTGTGGAAAGACAAATCACCTTTCAAAGGACTGCTTCAAAGTTAATCCATGCAAGCACTGTGGCAAGAACAACCATAATGAGAAGTTTTGCAGAGCCAAAGCAAAGATAGAAAATGCAAATCTACTTATAGTTAATGAGCCTCCACAAGATGAGGCATCCTTTGAAGATTATGCATTTTAAACACATCTCTATGTATGCTCCAGATCTCTCTTTTTATGTCAAGGTACTCAGCCTGGATAGTCCTCCAAAATGAATGAAAATAAACTATTGTGTTTTGTGTGTTTTGTAAACACCTCTGGTCACCTTATGATGTAGGCCATGTGTATATTTTGTTCCATGGTACCTCCTGCAGACATTGTGTGCATGTACATGCAGGGGAGATAACCATTGGAAAGTCTTTTTGTATCCCTTTTGTTTACCTTACACCCAAGGGAACCCTTGCTAGCATGAGAACCTAGCCATAGATTTATCCTTGACCACCATGAGATGGCATGAGAAACTATGAGACTAGATGTATCCTTGACATAGCCTGAGGCATTTCCTTGAGGGGGGGTTTGTTGGGATATCTCAAGGTGTATGCCTCAGGCACACCTTATGTTTTTATGTGTGAGTGCTAGAGGCACAGTTAGGTGCCCACAAGCACAGTTAGGTGGTGGAGAGCCACATAGGATGATTGAGAGAATCTAGGAGTAGATTGAGGAGATGATTGTGGAGCTCTGAGATCATCAGTGATGTCAGTGAGCATGTATGAGGTGCCTACTTAAGGACCTCACTCTTCTTCATTCTACAAAAAAGTAATGCAAGTATTCTGAGTTTGTGTCCACTCTTTCCTTTCCTTTCAACTTTCCAACAAAAAGTGGATACTGGAGAATTGATTTTGCAGGGAAATGATAAGAAGGTGTGCTACAACATCAGAAGTCACAAAGAGAAAGTTATCAAGGAGGAGTCTTCAACACTAGAGAGTTTGAGCTTTGACTTAATTGATGAAGAAGAAGAGACAGGGTGTAGCTCCAAGGAGTCCAGCTCAGAGGGTGAGGTGGAAGGAGTGGCCTTTGGTCTTTGTCTTAGTGCTGATCAAGATGAGTCAAGAGGGAACAAGGTGGTGCTGCAAGAAGATCCTATAGAGACACCTCATGTGGAGGATGTGGAGCACAACACTAACGCAATGAAGAGCTTCTTGGTGATTCTCTATCAGCAGGTAGTGAGAAGCTCCAATACTTGGATATGTTAAATGATTTTCCATGTCTCTTTGCAACAAGCTATTCACAAGTTCTACCAGTCTCTCTTGTGGGGCACAAGATTGAGTTGAAGCCAGAAAGCAAGCCAGTTGTGCAACACTTAAGGCGATTGGGGGTGATCCAAGCTCAGGAACTAAAGAAAGAGGTAACACAACTACTTGAGGCGGGATTCATCTTTCTTGTTGATGATTCAGAATGGATATCTCCTATAGTTGTCACACCAAAGAAAGGAAATAAGTGGCGGGTTTGTGTGGACTTTCTTCCTTTGAATGCATGCACTAAGAGGGATCATTTTCCTTTGCCATTCGTCACCTATACAAACCACAACATGATCGAGCTTCATCAAGGCGCCTCTCTCCATCTCTCGCCCGAGGTCTGATTAAGTTAGGACATGTTTATGCATGGGTGCAAATATCTACAACTCCCAATTTTTCAACTGTAATTCTAATAAGATACCATTCCCTGCCCAGCTTTTAGGTTCTTCGAGGGGAGTGATGAGGTAAGCAGTCACAAACCTCAAATGCATGATAGTATAAGATTAATTTATGAATCAAATTATTTTAAGGTTCATTATCTTTTTTCAGATGGAGAGCATGCATAATAACTGGAAGACATTTAGACTACAATAAAAGACATCACAATACCAATGACTTGATTAAGATGGCATTTCATTACATGGGGTAAACCCATATTCCGAATTTCAAAATGACAATCTCTTATGGGCCTATGGGTGGTGCATACTTGTTTTCAGGTTAGCTACAAGACTTGCATCCTTCTCAGGAACCTTTTCAGCATTACTTGGTGTTTTAGTCCTTTTTCCCTGCTAGTAGGCATCTGTGCAGTTGATGGACTAGCCTTGCCTGCATTGTTCTGTGTGATCTTATGCTTTGTCAGTAACTTCATACATCATCCCATAGTCAACCCATCTAGACTGGTCTCTTGGTTGGGAGCAGCATCTCCTATAGTGGTGGCTGCTTCTATGAGATCATGCAAACTTGCCTTTGTAGGTACATCACCCATCTGTGTGTCTATTCCATCTTCTGAGTCAACCACTTTTTCAAGACTCTATATAGACCTTGGGCTACCGGACAAAGGTGTTAACTCATCATCAATAAATGTACAATCAGGTGTGAAGAGAGTGGGAGAGAAGGAAGGAGTCTCACTTGTAGCTTTCTCACATACACAATGGGGGAATATACACAAAGGTGGAGGTTGAAAACAGTTTTCCTCTTCTTAGTTGTGAAAGCCAAAAGAACTCGAAGTACAAAAGAATAGGTGAACCCTATATGTGGGTCTCAAACCAAACTCAGCTAACTACTTGGTGGCATACTAACTGAGTAACTAACTAGAGTACATAAAGATAGCTATCATCCAACTATTATTCATGGGCAGTGTACCAACCGCATCTGTAGCTAACAAGTCGGTGACATAAATGCACAATGGTCACCTTGGCATATCACGAGTGGAGCTCGATATCTCAACACTCTCCCTCAAGCTCAATCCCAATTCCTACACACCAAGCAAGTCTCTAATTGCATAGCTTTTCTGCACCCAATGCCTTTGTGAATATATGAGCTACCTAATCCTCTGTGATGACATAAACTAGATCAATAAAACCTACTAGAAGCTTCTCCCGCACATAGTGATAATGCACCTCATGTTGAGATATCGAGCTCCACTCGAGATATGCCAGGGTGACCGTTGTGTACTTATGTCACCGACTTGTTAGCTGGAGATGCGGTTGGTACACCGCCCACGAATAATAGCTAGATGACAGCTATCCTTATCTACTATAGTTTGTGGCTCAGTTAGTATGCCACCTTAGTTAGTTGAGTTTGGTTTGAGACCCACATATAGGGTTCTTCTATTTCTTTGTACTTGAGTTCTTTTGGCTTTCACAACTAAGAAGAGAAAAACTGTTTTCAGCCTCCACCTTTGTGTGTATTCCCCCATTGTGCATGTGAGAAAGCCGCAAGTGAGACTCCTTCCCTCTCTCCCACAATCTTCACATGGTATCAGAGCCTTGTTCGTGGTAAGGAGCTCAAGAAAGCAAGCCAAGTTCGTGGTGTCCTGGTAAGAGGACCAGTGTTGCTTTCCTATTTCGAGTTTGGGAGCAAATCTCTGCAGGTAGCATAGCCAGAAGTGCAGAAGTGCACTGTTTCAGATTGAGATGCCCTTCGCGGTGTGGCGAGAGCGCAGTATATGCTGCGGGAAAGGGCTAAGCCCTTAGTGACTTTATTTTTCTGATTTGAGGCCGTTTTGGGGCCCGTTTTGAAGGCGGAAGTTCTTCGCAGGCACTCAGAGAAAGGCCCTGTTTTTTGCTGTGCGACCACTGCGCGGCTAGTCGATGGAAAGGTGCTGCAGAAATTGCATCGTATGCCTGTGTGCAGAGATATTGGGAGTTGCAGATTCATGCCTATTGCCTGTTGATGCAAAATCGTCACTAGGAAGTGACTGTGTGGTGAAATACCACTCTTGTCGGTTTTGTAGATCTGCCCGTGTGAGGCAAAAGCTGTGTTTTTTGCAGTGACAGAATATTTTGCAGTGTTCTGTAATGGCATCTGATTCTCTTTCACAGATTGTCACTGAAAAGCTTGACAAGAACAACTTCCAGGCATGGAAGTTTAGAATGATGAATTTCTTGATGGGAAAAGGCTATTGGGAATTCATTACAGGAAATGAAGAAGAACCTGTTCTTCCTAATGTTCCCAGTCAACAGGAAATGCAGGCATTCAAAGGATGGCATGAGAGAGCCAGAAAAGTTATGTACTGGCTGTCTATCAGTATTTCGGACTCCATGATTGTGCATATTCAGGATGCAAATACGCCAAAGGAGGCATGGGATACTTTGGCAAAAATGTATAGCACAAATACCCAAGCCAGGAAAATGCAACTCAAACAGGAGTTGCACAATGTGCAGAGAGAAAATTTGAGCATAAATGACTACCACATGAAAGTGAAGAAAATTGCGGATGCACTTGCTTCCATTGGGTCGCCAGTGGATGATGATGATTTGGTTTCTGTGACCTTGAATGGTCTAGGAAAGGATTATGCACAGTTCCGGACATCCATTGCCGTCCGTGAAAACTTTCCTAATTTTGAGGAGTTGATTGCTCTTCTAATTTCTGAAGAGCAGAGAAATGGGGGTGCATCTTCTTCAGCAGGAACTTCAAAAGAAACTGTCTTTTCTACTCAAATGCTGGCAGAGGTAGAGGCAGAGGTAGAGGAGGCCGATCTGCAGGCCATGGTAGAAATCAGAATATGCAGCAAACGCAAGAAAACCAGTCCTATGCAGGAGGACGTGGTAACTCTAGAGGCAGGGGGAGCCAAAGAGGCCGTGGTGGATGGCAGAGAAGCCAAAATGCAAACAGCAATGTTGAATGCTACTATTGTGGCAAAATGGGTCATATGGCTAAGGACTGCTATAAAAAGCAGAATGACATTATGAGTGGAAAATTGCAGCAAGGCAATTATGCATCTTCTAGCAGGCAGGGTGATGACAGAAATGAGCATCTATTTATGGTGCAGCATATGACCAATTTTGTGACAAGTGCAGAAGAACAAAATGATGTGTGGTATGTTGACTCAGGTGCATCAAACCACATGACAGGTCATGCAGAATGGATGCAAGATGCAAGGAAGATGGAAAAGCCAGGATTTGTGGAGACTGGTGATGATACTGCACATCCTATTGTGCAGATTGGCAAAATTCCTTTGTCTATGCAGGATGGGAAAAAGAAATACTTGTCTGATGTATTTCATGTCCCGAACATCACCAAGAACCTGGTTATGGTCTGCAAAAAAAAAGATAAAGAAAAAAGATCAATGTCATACCTTCCAAATATTTGTTAGTATTCAAATAAATTATTGTTGTGCAAGGAAAAAAAAGTCATGCTTTTCAAGTACCTTCACTCCATTGTGGAGTCAGCATTAGAGTCGGAATCTGTTCTATGAGCCAAATTAGATAAAGCTCGCTTGCGTGCAATGGTTGGTATCTTCACCTTGATGGGGAGGTTGCTGCTCTTCGAGGAAACCTTCTTTGAGAGGTTACATTTTGGAACCCATGACCATACAATAGCATCAACAGATTCCCAACGTGGAGGATCACCTTTATTGCACATCCAAATCTTGTTCCAACAATCTGCATACACCTCCTCAATTTCTGCATTGTGTCTTTTGCATATAGGTGCCCAATATTGTATGAAAACCTTCTTGAAATTTTTAGATTTATTATCCTTATGTACATCAGTTTGAGCAATGCCTAGCCAAATTGGGTAAATTTTTTCTGCTGGTCGGACCAAAAGAAAGTGTCCTTTTTGTACATCAACCATTGGATCAAATGATTGTTTTGGCTTTTTCCTTTGAGGTCCATAGTAATGATCATTCAACTCTTCAATTCCTTGAAACTCATCGTTTTCATTATCAAATACTTGTACACAATCAATATGTTGCGTCTTTGGCCAAAATCTCTCGTACATGCCCTCTACACTATTGTTTGGTTTATCAAGCTCATCAATCATGTTCTTCCAGTACTTCACTACTGGCTTGTAAAACTTTGTGAAAGATGCATCTGGACCTTGTAGGTGTGCCCATTTTTCCCAAAAGCGTACATACTCCTTAATACCAACTATCACATCTAAGTGATCCTTCACATACTCGAATGGTTACATAAGGTGGCTCTCCACTTGGTAGCATTGGATGACCATCCGGATGTCTCTTCCACAACTCAATGCCACCTTCACTTGGTTGCCAATCTAATGATCGTGGATGCACTTTATATTGCATGATAGGAACTTCATTTTGAATAAAGAACCGAAATTGGAGAGGCTTTGAGTGTCCCACTAAAGAATCTTTCCCATCGCATAGGCACCCATCAACATAGCTCTTGAAATCAGGGACTTCCGTTACCAAAAATGGCGTTGGAGAAGACTCCTCACATTGTCTAAAAGTATCCATGAGATGTGCAAATGTCAATGTTTGGCTAGTTCTTAACCTCTCTGAAAACCTGCTAAACATTGCATCAATATCCTCATGTGTATGCCCAACCATCAAGAATCCCAATTGAATTGACTTGAAAATCCCTCGAGCAACAAGTAATGATAGGTATGCAAACAAGTACCTATTCTTGTTTTCAGAACCACAATTATCCAACTGCAACAATAGGTGTTCGGGTAGTTTCTTATAAGGATTTTCTTGATGGGAACTTCCAAGTCCAAGGTCTTTGAATGTTCCACCCACTGCTCCAAGATGAAGTTGTTGCTTGCCATTAGAAACATAGTGAGAATCCAATGCTTCTCTTGAGGTTAGTGCATTTAGCAGAGCGTTGTCAGACCTTGGCATCCCATCATGTACCAAATCTCCAAGTGCATGGTTATCAAGTCTTTCAAGATTTCTCAAACACAAAGCCAATGAACCAATTGTGAAGTTAGGATCCGATGGCCACAAGGATAAAGAAAAGTGACCATAACGTCCTTGACCATGTCCATGTGTTATCATGCCAGTCAAAGCCACTGGGAGCTGAAAGGACTTGTCTGTGTCCTTTGAACGATTGCGTAATCTAGGGATGGCTGTCTTCTTTTGGTCCATCTTATCATGGATAATGCATAAGTATGTCTGAGGATACATTTCAGAAAATCTACGCCAAGTGTAGTACACATTTCTACAACTTTTTTGTTGTAACATGTGTTTTCTTCTATCTTCCATCAACTTATTACGTTCATTTTGGCATTTTGTCCCTGCAAGCTGAGCCTTGATTGCACTACATAAACCACACTTAGAGAATTCACTTGTTTTTGACAAAGTTACATGCTTGAATTCAGAGTTCCATATGCGGTTGAATGTGGAAGTTGACATCTCCTTACAACCCAAACTATGCTTTCATTGCATGTTAACTTCATAGAGAATATCAACCTGCTTGTATACATCCGGTATCACCAACTGTGTTTCCCTTGATCCATCCTGAAGTGTTCTACTTTTGTGTGGCATACGCTCAGAATTGTTATCCACAAAATCTTGGATTATGGCTCTACCCAGTTCTGTGTGGTCCCAACCTCTTCGCACGATTCCTTTATTACCATGTATGCACCTTCGTATACCAATTTCAAATTGCTCCCTGTATCGATAAAATGTTGTTTTTGGAATACCATGCATTTCATACCATGCTCTACAACAAACTTGAATACCATTCAATGAAAAGACATATTTGAACTACCCATTGTCATCTTTTCGACAAGCAACCCCAAGAGTGTCATATACATAATTGGTGCAAGCCTCCAAACTTTGGCCCCAATACTCTATGCGTAATTTGGATATCATTTGACGATCGGCAAATTGACAACAATTTTGTTTACAACAATCATAGATACTTTTATGACTGCATCCCTTGTGAGTCTAGATGATGCTAATGGCATATCATGTTTTTTAGCTTTTCTCTTTATCATGCAGTAACGCCTCTTTTTTGTGGATTTTTCCATTGGGTCCTCATCTTCCATGTGCTTTTTCCCAGAACCACTTGAAGAATTCATGTTGTCATCGATTCTTAATGAAGTTCCATCTAAAAAGGTTATTTGTGCAATGGGCCATTTTATTAAGTGGATGGTATCGATGCCTGATACATCACTATGATACTTTTCAATTCCCACACGTAGATTACCTTCACCAAGCATCTCAAAATTTATAGGTTCAAATGGGTAGACATACAAAACAACACCCTCTGCAATGCTCTTGGTTTTCTGCTCATCCCATATTAAGACTTTCTTGTCCTTCCATGATTCTCGAATGGAAAACTCATCATATTCACATAGAGGTTCAACGTCAATGGTATCTGATGTTATATCATTCATTGGTACAATAGCTCCATTGATATTGTCCACACAACTCATTGATCGTGCTTTCCAACGAAGAACACTACCCAAAGCCTCATAGACTAAGAATGCATCTATTGTAGGAAATGGAAGAAGTGCACTTTCATCCATACAAATATCGATCGCCACCGATACATTGTTTTCTCCCAAGGGCACACCTTGGCACATGTCATCATGTGATGTAGAGAATATTGTCCCAATGGCAACAATCTTTCCACTGACAAGCAAGTTGACTTTAACCCCCACTTTCAATGTGGCACCTGCATAGTACATAGCATTTGTTATAGTTCAATATTGATATCTGATGGTGTGACTTAGGATGAAAATGCTTTACAAGATTTCATTGCAAGACCAAATCTTCCTAAACCATGGTGCTTTGAATTTTAGGCAGCAAAATTTGGCTACATGGCCAAATCTTCACAAACCATGGTGCTTTGAAAGGGAGATAGCAAGATTTGTCCACACAACCAAATCTCCAAGACGCTGGTGCTTTCAAGAAGCCATGAAGATTCATCCACACATCCAAATCTACTTAGACCTTGGTGCTTTGAAAGAAGCCCACAAGATTTGGCGACATGGTCAAATCTCCCCAGACCCTGGTGCTTTGAAAGGAGCCAACAAGATTTGGCCACATCTCCTAAGACAGTAGTGCTTTGAAAGAAGCAATAAGATTTGGCCACACGGCCAAATCTGCTCAGACCTTGGTGCTTTCAAAGAAGCTAGCAAGATTTGGATGCATGGCCAAATCCTTCGAGACCTTGGTGATTCTTTCAAAGCACTGAGAAGATTTGTTTGTGGCATTCTTTCAAACTTGGGGAGATTTGGTCGTGTGTCCAAATCTTCTAGGCTTCTTTCAAAGCACTAGGGTATGGAGAGTTTTGGCCGTGCAACCTCCTCTTGCATGCTTCTTTCAAATCACCAGGTTCTGGGAGATTTGGCCATGTGGCCAAATCTTTCAAAGCATTAGGGTTTGGGAAGATTTTGCCGTGCTACCAAATGTTTCTAGCTTCTTTCAAATCACTAGGAAGATTTGGCCACATGGCCAAATCTTCTTTCAAATCACTAGGAAGATTTGGCCACATGGACAAATCTTCAAACGTTAAATTTAAAAATTGAAAATCCAGATTTTAAAATTTAAAATTTAAAGTTCAAAATTCAAAATTCAAAATTTAAAATAAAAAATTCAAATTTCAAGCGTCAAGTTTCAAATTTTGAAATTCAAATTTAGAGATCCTACTTTCAAAAAAATCGTCATGATTCACGCTATTACACTTTAAAATCATACTATTACTTTAAAAGCAAACTAGAAAATCTAAAACTATTAAAAAACCAAAACTTTAAAAGGCAAAGCTAAACAAACCTTTTAAACCAAGCATAAAAAGTAAACCTATGAGAAGGAATTGAATTTGTCTTCATGGGGGATCAAGTGCTAGGCTCACCTTGTTCTCTCCCTTCCTAGATCTCCAATGTGTATGTAGGGTGGTTTGAGAGCTTTAGGACAACGTCTTAGATGGGGTAGTTCTTGGAAAACACTCCTCCACCCTTGTTTAGCTAATTGCAAGCAAAAAAGTTCAAAACTATGTCAAAATGAGAGGTCCTGGGAGGCTCCCCATCCCAGTTTGTTCCTAACAATGTGTACTTAACTATGTAGGTTTTAAACTTCCATTACCAATTCAACTCTCCATAGATTCCACACACAATAGTTGGATTAGAAAGAGGTCTTTAAAAAAAATAATAAAAAAAATAAATAAATAAATAAATAAATTTGCTCTTCATGCTTTTGGGTGGATTGCTCCTTCCCCCCAAAGCATGCTTTTTTGGGGGTTCCCCAAACTCTGCTTTTTTGGGGGTATTGCCATTTCCCCCCAAACTTTTGGCGGTATCTTCTCTCTTTCTTTTTTTGGGCATACTTTTTTGGGGCTTTCTTCTTCTTCTTCTTCGTCGTCGTCTCCTCCACGGCTTCTTTTCTCCTCGACCCTCTACGTCATTGCTCTTCGACCCTCTGTGTCTTCCTTCCTCCCCTCCGCGCCACTGTTCGACGACTTCCTCAACGACCTCTTCCTTTCTCCCCGGCCCTCGACGCTGCTCCTCGACCCTCCGCAACTTCCTTCCTCGACCCTCGACGACTGCTCCTCGACTCCGCGACGACCCTCGGCGCTGTTCCTCCCCTCCGCGACACTGCTCCACGTTGCCCCTTCCCTCCGCGACGCTGTTCCTTCCTCCCACAACACAGTTTTCGGCCTGCTTCTTCTTGCTCCTTCCCCCCACGACCCTATTTTTGGCCTATTTCTTCTTGCGGAGCACTGCTTTGAACTGTTTCTTCTTCCTCCGCACAGTTTCGGCCTGCTCTTGCCTTCAGTGACAGGTTTCCTTTGCTGGACGATGTTCCTTGGGTAGGCACAAAGGACAAATCTATTTCTTCTTCATAGCCCTCAGCAGGCCACTCTTTCTAAACGAGATCTCATCTTGACGAAATCCAAACAGCACAAGCTCACAAACAACAATGGCTACTCAATCATCCAAGTAAGAAAACGAAAGAAATCGAAAGTGTACCTAATTCATGCATGTTCTCCATTTTCTCCATTTCAGAACACCACGATTTGAAAGAAAGACTCTTGTAAAAGTAGGAATCTCGAAGTGTGATTTGAAAGTAGGGTCTTTAGTATATGATTTGACTTTCAGATCTTCAAATTTGAAATTTGAATTCTGTATCTAAGATTTTGAATTTTGAATTTTAAATTTTGAATCTAAGATTTTGAATTCTTCAGATTTGAAATTCGAATCTTAAGATTTGAATTTTAAATTTTAAATGGGGAGATTTGGCCATGCGCCCAAATCTTCTGGCTTCTTTCAAAACATACAAGATTTGGCCGTACGGCCAAATCTCCCTAGACCTTGGTGATTTCAAAGAAGCTATAAAAATTTGGCATCACAACTAAATCTTCCTAAACCTTGCTGCTTTGAAAAGATTTGGCCACACAACCAAATCTTCCTCGACACTCGTGATTAGAAAGAAGATAGCAAGATTTGGCCGCATGGCCAAATCTCCCTAGACCCTCATGATTAGAAAGAAGCTAGCAAGATTTGGCCGCATGGCCAAATCTCCTTAGACCTAGGTGATTTAAAAGAAGCTAGAAAGATTTTGCATCACAACCAAATCTCCCCAAATCCTGCTGCTTTGAAAGGATTTGGCCGCACGGCCAAATCTCCCTAGACCCTTGTGATGAGAAAGAAGCTAGCTGCATAGTCAAATCTCCCTAAACCCTCGTGACTTATAAAAAGCTACGATTTCGCATCGTAGCCAAATCTCCCCAAACCTTAGTGCTTTGAAAACTTGGTGCTTTGAAAAGATTTGGCTGCACGGCCAAATCTCCCCAGACCTGGCGCTTTGAAAAGATTTGGCTGCATGGCCAAATCTTCCTAAACCTGTGCTTTGAAAAGAATTGGCCGCATGGCCAAATCTCCATAGACCCTTATGATTAGAAAGAAGCTAGCAAGATTTGACCACACACAAATCTCACCAAACCCTGGTGCTTTGAAAAGATTTGGCTGCACGGCCAAATCTCCATAGACCATCGTGATTAGAAAGAAGCTAGCAAGATTTGGCCGCACGGCCAAATCTCTCTCCCTAAACCTGGTGCTTTGAAAAGATTTGACCACACACAAATCTCCCTAAACCTGGTGCTTTGAAAAGAATTGGCCGCAATGCCAAATCTCCCTAAACCTGTTGCTTTGAAAAGAATTGGCCGCACGGCCAAATCTCCATGGATCCTTGTGATTGGAAAGAAGCTAGCAAGATTTGACTGCACACAAATCTTCCTAAACCCTGGTGCTTTGAAAAGATTTGGCTGCACAACCAAATATTCCTCGACACTCGTGATTAGAAAGAAGATAGCAAGATTTGGCCGCATGGCCAAATCTCCCTAGACCCTCATGATTAGAAAGAAGCTGGCCAAATCTCCTTAGACCTAGGTGATTTAAAAGAAGCTAGAAAGATTTGGCATCACAACCAAATCTCCCCAAATCCTACTGCTTTGAAAAGATTTGGTTGCACGGCCAAATCTCCCTAGACCCTTGTGATGAGAAAGAAGCTAGCCGCATAGTCAAATCTCCCTAAACCCTTGTGACTTATAAAAAGCTAGAAAGATTTCGCATCGTAGCCAAATCTCCCCAAACCTTAGTGCTTTGAAAACTTGGTGCTTTGAAAAGATTTGGCTGCACGGCCAAATCTCCCCAGACCTGGTGCTTTGAAAAGATTTGGCTGCATGGCCAAATCTTCCTAAACCTGTGCTTTGAAAAGAATTGGCCGCACGGCCAAATCTCCATAGACCCTTATGATTAGAAAGAAGCTAGCAAGATTTGACCACACACAAATCTCACCAAACCCTGGTGCTTTGAAAAGATTTGGCTGCATGGCCAAATCTCCATAGACCATCGTGATTAGAAAGAAGCTAGCAAGATTTGGCCGCATGGCCAAATCTCTCTCCCTAAACCTGGTGCTTTGAAAAGATTTGGCTGCACGGCCAAATCTCCCTAAACCTGGTGCTTTGAAAAGAATTGGCCGCACGGCCAAATCTCCCTAAACCTGGTGCTTTGAAAAGAATTGGCCGCATGGCCAAATCTCCATGGATCCTTGTGATTGGAAAGAAGCTAGCAAGATTTGACCGCACACAAATCTCCCCAAACCCTGGTGCTTTGAAAAGATTTGGCTGCACGACCAAATCTCCATAGACCCTCCTGATTAGAAACAAGCTAGCAGGATTTGGCCGCATAGCCAAATCTCCCTAAACCCAAGTGATTTAAAAGAAGCTAGAAAGATTTGACTGATTTGAAAGAAGCTAGCAAGATTTGGTTGCACAGCCAAATCTCTCTAGACCCTAGTGCTTTGAAAGAAGCCCACAAGATCTGGACACAAGGCCAAATCTCCCCAAACTTTAGTGCTTTGAAAGAAGCCCATATGATTTGGCCACACATCCAAACCTCCCCTTCTAGTGCTTTAAAAGAAGCCCATAAGATTTGGCCACACGGCCAAATCTCCCTAGTGCGGCCAAATCTCCCTAGAATCTAGTGCTTTCCAAATCTACTACTATGTCTAGTGTCAATTCTAGATTCTATTTCAGATATGTTTATCGATAATGTGTTTTGTCTAACATTAAAGATTATAAAGATGATAGTTTGTATATTGCTTGGGTTTTTTTACATGAAAGACACAAATGTGAAGAAGGTTGAGAAAGTTGTAAGTGGATTTGCAGAAAAAAGCATACCTTGGTACTTTGACATATATAGTATTGAGGGAGCAAAGTTGACACGAGTTCACTTATTTGTTTTGTTACCTAATAAAAGTGCATACACTTGTGTTGGATCGGTACATCAAATCACTGAAGATGTGGTTGGAAAAGAGGGAGATATTGGATTGTTGATCATTATAAATCAAAATAAGAACTTTCTCTTGGATCCCAGTGATTATGAAGCATCTCGTATGAAGTCTGATGTAGATGACAACATGCACTCAAGAGGCTGGATAAGTGTTCAATCAATTGATGGAAATGAAATTGACACAGTGACAACAATCATTGAATCATATCGCAAAGTTTCAGCAACATTAAAGAAGCGTAAGAGTGGGGAAGATAGTGGGGAAGGAACAAAGAAAGGAAAATCGGCTATGGTTCAAGCACCAGGTGGTAGCGAAGAAGGGGCAAAGAAAGGAAAGCTAACTATAGTTGATGTACCACAAGAAGGAACACCTCCAGAGGGTATGCTAGCAGTTGTGGAAAGAAGCAGTGGTAGTGAATTGGAGCCAAGTGGAAAGGTCATAGGAAAAAAAGGGCAAAAGAAACCATCAGGCTTGGTGGAATATTAAAAATACTACCCATTTGGGTTGCATGCAACATTTTCAATTCCAGTTACAAGATGTCAAAAAGCTCCTCCAAGCTATGTATATAGAGGGTTGAACAAAGAGCATGTGGAGAAGCTTGCTGCAGACTTCGGTTATAACTCTAGGCCTCCTGCTGCTGTAGCGGATTTAATGCCTTTCAATCCTGAAACAAAGCAGCCCCTGGAAAGGGTAGATAAAAAGGATTTAACCAAGTGCCACTACTGGATACTATCTGGACAACATTCAATATATGCTACTAAAATATTCACATCTAATGATGATAATAGCACGGCCCAAAGAAAGAACTACTACCGCACCCGCCAGGCGAGGATTGTAGTGAATTGTCTCGCACGCTTTTGTGTGGAGATATCAAAGATGGCAAACCTGGAGTCTCAAAATATCTTGAGACAATCTCCATACATTGATATACTTAAGCAGGTGAGGGGACAATGGATTCTCTTTAACAGACCCAAGAAAGCACAACAAGGGCTTGCAAAAGGACATCCAGATCGTGAGAATTGGGATGTAAGTATAGATTTTTATTATGAATCATTTTTTACAAGTCAGTTTTCGTAATTATTGCATTCTAATGGATTCATATATTTTGCAGGCTTTCATTGACACTGGCAAGGTAACATTGGGTAATAGCTTTGCCACGAAGGATGTACATATGATAATCACAAGCGATGCCATTTATGATGGTTGGATCTCCATCCTTGAGGATTACATTGCAGGCAAATATTCACAAGATGGAAAATGCCGTAGGCAACCCACAGTCTCAATGTTTAGATGCTTGCGTGGATTGAGTGATGATCAACTTGGTCAAATTCAAAATGACATTAAGGAAGGTAGAGTAGTCATAGCTAAAACAAAGACTGATGCCATGATTCTTGATATTGAAGGACGAGCTATGCAGATCAAGAGAGATGCTGCACTACAAGAAGAACTTTATATGTTTATATCCGCAGAACGGCCTTCTTTAATGTTAAAAAATTGGGATGAGTGCAGATTACATTTCAAAATTACTCCAGAATTGTATCATCGGATTCGTGGTTGCTCTGACTCATGGTTAAAAGTGAAGCTTCAACAGGGCAAGGAAACTCCACCATTGCCTGATGCTGCAAAGGGGTATCTGAGGTGGATTATGGGACAAAGTGAAGGTGCAAGTCATGGACCGAATTCCACCCGGCCTTGGAGGTTCTACACAGTCGGTTCAAACATGGAGGGAATGGAATTTATACATAATGTGTACCAAGAGCCAATGGCAATAGGCGTTGCCTTTTTGGATGTAATGTATGGACCAAGCAGAAGTAGAAATTGGAATGAGGATCGCTTTGAGTGTTTGTTGAAAAGCTTGATGACAATCGCTTCTCCCCCAGTGCAATTCCTTCTTGTGGTGTTCTTGACCATGGATCATGTATCATGTTTGAAGAATGCATTAAATAAGACATGTGGACAATATAAAATACACTTCGGTTGCCTTAATTTTGAAACTGCAGATATATTTGTCACTGGATCTATGGATGGCTTAATTGCCTGTGTACTGGTAAGCAAGGAAAAGCATTTCAACGATATTGAGCGCTATACCAATGCACAATGTAAGCCATCGATATATGTTGCAGATGAAAAATATGAAAAATCAAGTGGTGCAGAAGAATCAGGTGATGAGGATGATGATGATGAGGATGATGATGATGAATTTGACATTGAATTGTCCTTGAAAAGAAAACGTTCAAGTATCATGAAAGACATGATCATGGGTTTCTCTCGAGAAGATGAGTATGTATTGGACTTGTTCTCTGAGGGGCTTGCTACAATAGAGTCTCTTTCTTGTAAGAGGCGTGTTGTTTCAGTTGTTGAGACTTATGAGGAGTTGGCAAAGGTTGAAAGTATATGTTGCACATATGCTTACAGTAATCATGAAATTCAACAATGGGCTGGCTTGCAAGAACCAATATTGGCAATAGAGGGGGTGCCAAAAGAAGATGATACAATTGAAGGTGGAGGGAATAAAGAAATTGATACCATACCAGGACAAAAAGAGCTTCAACCGTTCAATGAAGAGCAGCGTGAGCATTTACAAAAACACGCTTCAAAGTTTTGGGAAACAGAAGAGGAAGCAACAGGTCCTTGAAATTGTCCTTTTATATGGTGTTCGTGTTTTCCATATGTTATCTTGCTATATTCTCCATATGATGTATTAATTTTGTTCCAAAGATCTTTTAATATTTCTTGGAAATTTCTTCTATCTCATTGCCATAATTCAAACATTCATATGTATTCTTGAATATGTTTAATTTTCTATATTTCATGAAAAGATGTGTTTGCATGTTGTAATACCTTGGGAGTGTGATACACATCCAAATTTATTTATGAGTTCATAAATGTTAAAAAGTGTGTTGAGTCTTGATTGTGATGAATGAATTAGTGTAAATTGTTGTTTCTATCCTTATTCACTTCATATGAATGCTCAAATATGTTTTGGCCGCTTGGCCAAATATTTTCTTAGTGGGAACACTCGGGCAATGCTAGATAATGTTGGACTCCACTCTATCTATTAAGCAAAGGTTTTTGGCATTGTAAGGATATGTAGTTTTGGGGATTAAAATAACTTGAAAGGGTATAGATTCAACAACTTTAGGGGGTATACTAAGCATATGAACATGAATGCTTTCTTTTTTTTAGTATTCCAATTTTGTTTTGAAAAAGAAAAACATGAATGCTTTCACACAAACAAATTGCATTGAGAGCACACAACCTAAAGTTTGACAATTTGGTTTTCCATCTCAATCTTCAATTTGTTTCTACTTATGAATTTCATTTCCTTGTTTATCAACAGATATTGGCCATCTCAATTTCTCATTGCTAGAAGCATTGCCTGTACATGTGACACCTGATCCAATGATTCATTATGTGCCTAATTTGAACATTAGCATGCAAGTTCCAAGCTCAACATGGTTGATTGAAAATGTTGAGGATGCAATGTCTGCAGTTAATGTTCCATTGACAAATGTGAATGCAAGCTTAGAAGGTAAAGGAGAAGATGCAATGTCATTGTATGAAGCCAAGGTGCAGGAAGAAATCTTAGAAGGTAAAGGAGAAGACATAATGTCACCCTCAGAAATAATGTCAAAAGAGGTGATAACAAAAATAAGACTAGCAGTGATAATAGATTTGAAAGGGTTATTGCTCGAGCATTGTTTTTCGAAGTCAAATAAACATATGAGCTTGCACAATGGGAAGCATTGGCTTGTTCTCCGTCCTGGGTGTTTAGAGTTTCTACAATGGTTGCTCGATCACTACCATGTTGGCATTTGGTCCACTGGAGGAGAAAAGGGCATGGTGCAACACATGCTGGACACTTTGGAGCATCATGTTAACAGAAAGTTACATTTCTTCATGGTTTGGGGTGCGATGGCATGCCACAAGCATACAAAGAGTAGAATCATTCGACCAGATAGGATGAATGTGGAAGCGGAGTTTAAACCATTAATGAGAGTGTGGTGTTGTTTTAAAGAGGAATGCAAACCAGCAAGAACAGTGTTCATTGATGTTTCGCCTTACACGGGTTGTGTTAATCCAGCAGAAAATTGCATTTTCCCTACAAAATTTGATATAGATTGTGGTGATTCTATTTTGCTTCATGAGTTATTACCGTACCTACAGATGCTAGATGATGCAGTAGATGTGCGCAGTGCCATCTCTTCTAACAGATTTGGTCAAGCTCCGATTGTCGAAGGGCATGATATGTTCTATTATTTTCAACTAGTGATCCTTGAATTCAAAGAAAAAAACAAAGAAGTTCTCGAAAGGATGAATGTCGAATCTCATATGTCTACTCGTAGTTCAAAAAAAGACACAGAGAAAGGTATTACTTCACCTATAACCAAAACTAGAGTGAGAGGGACTTGTCCTACTACAAGAAGTATGGTGCATGCTCATCATGTTACATTGAATGAAGAGGAAGAATGCATGCTAGGAAAAATTGCCAAAATGGGGCCATTGAAAGATAGTGAGGCAAAACGCTTTGCTATGGTTCTTGGATGCAAGGAAAGGGGAATCACTGCCGATGCTGCAAGGGCATTCTTAGCCAACTTGATTCGATTTTATTGCATAGACAACCCTTAGGGAATGTGAGTGATCTTGTTAATTAGAGTTGCAAACACAAATGCTCAACTAAAACATTTGTACCTACATTCTGATTTATATTTGAACTTTATTTAGATCTGATTTGCAAAACATTATGTTTCAATTTGTTTTGTGAAAGAATTAATAGACATTGAGTTAGTACCTTGTCCAAAAAATGCTATGTGCTTTATGATGTGAGTTTGTATTCCTCCACTAAAAGAATGATTCTTTGATTTTAAACATATGATAGGTGTTGCAGATTGTCCTGAAAAGTTGAAGAGCTATCTTATTACAAATTTTGATCCTGCATCCAATGGCTTATGGAAACATAAATTGCCCATACCCATTGAGCATGTGTTCTAAATGAATGGCATCCATTATGAAGTAAAGAAATCAACAATACCTGGGGCAGGATATGGTCTTTTTGTACATACGAGCATCAAGAAAAAACAAGATTTGATGGTATATAATGGTCCAAAGTATGATTATGATACTTGGAGATCTCTCCTCAAGTTTTTCCCAAGGATGAAGACTTATGGAATGTTTGAAGATCCATTCATTGAGCCATTGACAGATGTGAAATGTATTGTGGGAGATGTATTGTATGGAAACATTGCTGGATATATAAATAGCTCAATGTATTATAAAGAAAGAACAAATGTTATATTTGTATACATCCCTAAACTACCACCTTGGGCTCAGAAGTCACAAGGAAATTTGAGTGCCCATGGCTACATTACTGTGCAAACCATAAAGGATATCTCCTTTGGAGATGAGCTACTTTGTGAGTATGAATACTAGTATGGAATTGTTAATGATTATGTTAAACGATGTGGTGCAAAATTGGCTATGTGTCAATGGTTTTGATTATATTTAGTACAAGAAAGAAATTTAAAAAAAGGTTTTTATCAAGACCATGTCTCTGAGTTTCATGAGCTCTATTGTGATGGAGAGTTTCATGAGCTCTATTGTGATGGAACGGTGTTTTTGAACACCACATTTATATGATGGATGTCAAAGCTCTACCATAATCCTATTGCATATGTCAATACTGCAATTTATCAACATAGAAACATATGCATTTGACATTAATTTGATACATCTAATATACCAAATAAAAATTGACAGTTGTTGCAAGTTTAATTTTGTTTTTGAAGACCACATTTATATGATGGATGTCAAAGATCTATAACAATCCTATTTCATATATCAATACTCTAATTTAATTTACTCCAATGAATCTTCCTAATGCAACATCTATAAATTGGCTTTTGTTTGTGGTTTCGATGTATACGAAACAACAAACATCTTTCTTTCACTAGCAAATCAACAAATGTTTTGGCCATGGAGCCATGTTCACATCTATTAAGGCCTTTTGCCATAGCAACATACGGAAGATTTTTGCTTGGGTTTCTAGGAATTGGGAAAGTATTGTGCATGGTCTAGTCTCCCCCAACATAATTGAAACTTGGGTCCTCAATGGAGCTAATGTTTCAATAAAAAACATCAAATTTTACTTTTGAAGTGACTATATTTTATTTCGTGGGAATTGGGATTTTCCCAAATTCTCTAATATAGTGTAAGAGGTGCTCTTGTTTGTGGTCCTTCGCTAGCCATACACTGTAAGAGGTGCTCTTGAGACCAAATGGGTTCACACCATCCATACACAATCCAAGTCTCAAGCTCCTAGGTTCTTCCTTGAAGCTTGGCCATGTGTCTTCAATATGCTTCCACGCAGGAGAGTCTGCGGGAGTTCTCCACTTGCCATCGGTTGATCGATGGGAGGAATGCCATGACATGAGCTCTGCAATGGATTTGCACTTGAACATATGTTGGATGCGAGGGATTATGGGAAAATGTCGCAGAACCTTACGAGGCACATCCAAAGTTTTGAGATCTGCTATATATCTTGCCTCTCCACAAGTAGTCACTCTCTTGCATCCTTATTTAGTCCACGAAACAAAACATAATTGTTGACGCATGCATGGATGCACTTGTAATCTAATCCTCCAAGAGAGGTCACATGTTGCCTTGCCATATCTCTTGAGATCAGTAATTTATTCTCCCTTGGAAGCATTTTACACAATAGCCTGCACGTGAAGAACATCAATGAGGAAAAGCATTTGAGTAATTGACCCACTAGCATAATTCACCATGTTTGCAAAATAGACTTTAAAGCTTACTTGAGTAATGCATTCAAACTTGCATTGCTCCATCCATAGATGGATTGCAAGTTTAGTAACTCAAGGGAGGCACATAGAACAGAGAAAGTGCACCCCTCAACTAGTGGAGTTGATGCTGCGGTAAAAAGATCATCTTGCTCCATGCTATCATCCCTCCCTTTGGATTGATGGACATATAAATCCCACAACATATCATCAAACACCTCCTCCTCCACGGCTTCATGAGGTAATGGTAGAGGGCTACTATCACCATCACTCCATGCATCCTCCATGCATCCGTAACGGTCCCTCTTGAAGATCCCACCTCATATCACCGACGCTTCGCCTCCTCACGACGAGCATAGGGAAACATATGCGGGTGTGGCACTGCATCCTGTATCAAATTAAAACGGGATCATAACTCAAACATATGAACACCTATAGGTATCTCAATCAACCTTAACTCTTTAACACTTACCATGTTTACGGTCACATCCCATTCTCCATACTTTGAGATGTGATTGAGTGTAATCCTGCATGCACGATACATGTTTCCTCAACATTGATCACACATACATTTGATTTTTGCTTCAACCACATTTTGCGATGGTGGATACGGAGAGATTCATCCTCACTGGAGCTACTTGTTGAAGATGAAGACATCCTACAAACAAACAACGCAAAAAAATTTGCTTTTCTTCAAATATTTAATTTCAAAACTCTGTGGCACGTCTAAAGGCGCATCTAAAACCACATCTATTTGTTCTGTGGTGCACATCCATAGACGCATCTAAAACTACGTCTGCTCTATCTATGTAGATGCGCAATTACACGCATATTTAGATGCGCTATTAGACGTGATTATAGACACGGTTTTTGAATCTAATTTTAGCACGCTCGCTTTGCTTTTCTTCACATTACTTATACTTTGTGCAGCTTGCTTGCTTTGCTATTAGGAGATCCATAGTTTTGATGCTTAATAGGAAGGAACCCACACTTACTTCCAAGCTTACACTTAAGAGAAAGGCACCCACACTTACTTCTAGGCTTAAATGAGAAGAGGGTGAACAAGGAAGAGAAGCAACTTTGAAGAAGGAGAAGAAGCTTCCATACCTCTATCCAAGGTAAGTCTTTTTATGGTTGATCTATTTTGGAAGTTGCTTTATTTGGAAATGTCCTATGTTGCATCCAAGAAATGCATGATTTTGGTATTAGTGTTACGTTTTTGTGTCGGGCGCATATCCTTTCCTACTTTTTCAAAAATTCCGTCTATCGGAGCACGTCTATAGATGCATCTCAGAGCATGTCTAAAACTGCATCTACAGGCACATCTAAATGCACGTCTAGCCTATTTGTAGACACAGATAGTCACGTCTATAGACACGCTATTATACGCAAAAATAGACGCTCTTCTCAGACACATCTATAGACACGCTTTGATAGTAATATTTTCCGGCAGTAATCTTTTCTTCCCTTCCCCTTTCTTCTCAGCTCATCAGTAATCGTCTTTTTTTATTTTTTCCAGTTCATCATGTGACCAAGAAGCTCTTCGGGCTCACCTGATCTCCGGGAGTCTATTTTTAGGGACTTATATAACCTTTTAGGGCACCCTCCCAATCCTATAGAGTTATATGGGTATATGACGGGTACTCTAAACACCCCAAAGGAGTCGGCACTACAGACTCCAAACCACCCCAACCCCACACCAACTGAGATTACCCTAGCGGAGTCAGCATAGCCTAGCCGACTACACAGTCGAGGCCCTTCTCCCATGCCATCTTATGCCCCTTCCCCCATGCCGTCTTATGCCCCTTCCCCCATGTCGGAGGTCCTTCTGTCTCATAGAGCCGTCGGCATACTCTTGTGCAATCGAGACTTGGTTCTCCAGCTACAAGTGGTCCATGTAGTCCCGTGCACTCTCCAGCTACGAGTGGCCAGCGTACTAGCTCGACACGACACAATAGCAGGGAGAGCAGTGGGGGATGCATGGCACAGTGCTTTGGGAGGGGTGGCCCGTGGGGACGATGCTGATTCAGATGATTTGGATGTGGCTCCGGGTGATGGTACGATCTTCTATGACATCAGTCAGCAGATAGGAGGCATCTTGATGGATGCACAGGGGAAGGACACCATGGCCTTCATGCACTCTATAATTGCTAACAATTACAGAGATTGCTTTATCGACTTCAAAGACCAGCCAAAGAGGTTGGCTGATGAGACCCTTGCTATTGTTCACTCTAGGTATCCTAGCCCCCCCAATCGTCAGTTCATAGATAAATGGGCCAAGTCAAAGATTGTTACGGTACTTGGCAATAAAAGATCTTCACTTAAGAGGCAGGCACTAGTGGAGCTTGCCAGGCTCTAGGGAGGTCAACCACCAAGGGGCCCACCCCACACCGCTCACAAGCGTGAGTGGAAGAAAGCAATGAAGTTAGCGAGGGAGGACCCCAGTCTGCAGCACGTGGAGGCATGACGGATCCAAATGGAGCAATATGGAAGCATGCATTTTGGAGCAAGGGGTGTTATGGAGGCACTCCCTTCTACTTCAAGAATGCAACCACCTCTAAATCTGATTGAAGAATCCCATGAGCACAAGAGCTTTAAAGACACCATGGAAAAGCAGAATGATCCCAAACATAGAATACAAGCTATGACAGAGACCCATTCTGCAAATTTAGCTGCATTGGATAAAATGGAGAGCTCATTTGAAGTTTGGATCGTTTTGAAACGAGAACTTCAGTATTTGAGCTTTGGTAGAGAGGAGGTTTCAATCCTCTCCAATCCTTTAAAAGAGGTTAATGACAATGTTATCTTGGCCATTCTCAGGTAAGATTTGTTTATTTGTTGCTACTTCAATGAGCTAACATTTGTTTATTTATTCACATTGTAGTTATATATCAGTGTCCTAGTGCAGAAATGCAAATCAATTCTATGAGCTAACGTTTGTTTATTTCTTGGTGCAGTGTAGTTATTTCTCAGCTTCTTAGTGCAGTGCAGCATCATATCTACATGCTCGATGCTCTCCTTTCTTCTATTCTTAGCTCTCCTCAAAAGACTATAGAAGATGTTTGTACCTAGTTAAGCCCTTTGAATCTAGATGGGGTGGGAGTCATCTTAATGCCTTATCATGAGGCGTAAGTATCAACTCTAACCTTATTTTTACTATTTCTTTGGCAAGTTTGTGTAAAATCATAATCATTTTTATTCTGGTCATGTAGCTCACATTGGAGTCTGATCGTTTGGGACCTTGAACTCAACCATTTGTGGTTTATGAATTCAATGGAAGGCTATCATGCCAACTCCCCAAGGTAATTATTCTCTTAATATTTTTTATACTTTCTTATTTTGTATCTTATGATCATGACATATTAATATATTTAATATGTCATGATGGACAGTGCTACATATCAGCTAGTATCTGCTATTAGAACAACCACGGAGCAACAAGATCAAGCAGAATTCAAAAGACATCTGCCAGTGGAGCAAAAAGGTGGGCACACCTGTGGGTGGAGAGTTGCCTACAACTGCATGTTGTTTCTTAGAGAGATTTTTGATTTGGAGTTACCAGTCAAAATGGAATCATATACAGAAGCCGATTCGCTAGCATTTCGGGCTGAGAGTATGCAGCGTCTAATTACTACCATTGGGAAACAACCTGAAAATATGACTACATTGCAGCATGTATAAAACCTTATCTTTATACTTGTATGCTTGTTCAAGCCTTTAATTGGGATGTGTAAATCTCATAACTTTTTTATATTTTCCTCCAAGAGGAGAAGAGACTGAGTCTAATGAAAGCATGCTATCTTTATACTTCTATGATTATTTAAACCTTTATTTTTAATTGGGATGTGTAAATCTCATTACTTTTTAAATTTTCCCTCCAAGAGGAGGAGAGACTCACTCTAATGAAAGCATGTATGAAACCTTAATTTTTAAATTTTTGCTCCAAGCGGAGGAGAGACTCACTCTAATGAAAGCATGTATGAAACCTTATCTGCTTGTTTAAGCCTTTATTTGGGATGTGTACATCGCATAGCTTTTTTATATTTTTATAGTAGAACGAGGATGTACAAGACATAGGAAGTGAAGAAGAATATGATGTAGACTACTCTCTCAATAAGATGAGTCATGAAAATATGAATCTATTGGAGCAGATTGGAAGTTCATTCACCGCTATGTTGTTAATTCGACAACAATCTCTTTTTTTTGAATTTGGTAAAGAAGAGATTTCAATCCTCTTGAATCGTAAGAAAGAGGTTAATGTCAAAGTCATTACAACCATCCTCAGGTTTGATGTAGCCATTTTCCTTGGCTTTATACTTTGCTTATTTTGATTAAACCCAAGAAGCTAATACTTTTTTTTTAAATATAGTAATGTTATAGCAAATTTTCCGCAAAATATACAAAGCGTTTCATATATGCTCGATCCTCGTATTTTGGAAATGCTTAGCAACAAAGAAGAAACGATAATGGATATTTGCAAGTGGTTGAAGCACGTTCCTATGAATGATGTACGAGTTATTTTTACAGCATATTATGAGAAGTAAGCATCAAATCCTACTTTTTTTTTCTATTGCATTGCTAGAATTGTCTCAAACACAGTAATTATTCTTTATTGATAATGCAGCTCACATTGGATTCTGGTAGTCGTGGAATCCTTGCGAAGAAGTGCTTCTTTGCCAACTCAATGACATCCATCCATGGCACTATGTTAGAGTAAGTATAGACTACACTTGTTGTCACTTCTTGACATGTAGATTGATATGCAATGCACATATTCATTGTTGTTATATGTTTTGATGTGTAGATCAGCTCGAAAGTTAGTAGGTGCTATCGAAACAGTAATGCAGCAATGTGACTTGGCACAACAAATAGAGTATATAACATGTCAGGTATCACATCAAGAGAATAGCCACATCTATAATTGTGGATGGAGGGTGGGCTACAATTGCTTTTTGGTACTTGGTCAAATTTTTGAGATACAAAATGACACCACACTGTCAACATATACAGATTTGCATCTCTATGCATTTATAACATGTACCATTTGAGCAATCATTAAGGGCGACATTATGGACCCTCCCACAAGGCAAATAGATAATGGCTCAGAGGAGTGCGAAATGAATGCTGTCAAAGAGTCAAAGGGGATAGAAGACCCCAACTCTATAAACATGGCTTCATTGGAAGAATTGGGAAGCTCTTTTAATGTTAGGGTTATGATTCAACATAGACCTCAGTATCTTGAATCTGGGGGAGAGGAGATTTCAATCCTCTCTAGAGCTTCAAATGAGGTCAATAACAATGTTATGATGGCCATTCTTAGGTTTGATACAAACTTTTTATTTGCTTGATAATTCAATATTTTGATTAAATCTAATAAGCTAATATTCATTTATTTGTTGGTGCAGTATAGTTATCTCACGATTTGGTAGAGCCATACAAAACTGTGTGTATATGTTGGATTCCCTCCTTTCTCCTATACTTACCGATAGTGTTGGGATATCTCAAGGTGTATGCCTCAGGCACACCTTATGTTTCTATGTGTGAGTGCTAGAGGCACAGTTAGGTGCCCACAAGCACAATTAGGTGGTGGAAGAGCCACATAGGATGATTGAGAGAATCTAGGAGCAGATTGAGGAGATGATTGTGGAGCTTTGAAGTCATCAGTGATGTCAGTGAGCATGTATGAGGTGCCTACTTAAGGACCTCACTTTTCTTCATTCTACAAGAAAGTAATGCAAGTATTCTGAGTTTGTGTCCACTCTTTGCTTTCCTTTTAGCTTACCAACATGGTATCAGAGCCCTTTGATCCCCCTTGAGCCCATTTTTACCACATCATCATCTTCTTCTTCATCTTCTTCTTCACCATCTCTCCCTCTTCTTCCCAAAGTTTGCTTAAGCTTGTTCTCCTCCTGTTCTCAGCCATTTCCCACGTCCTTCCTACTGGAGATCCACCTTAAAGGGGCAAACCTCTGGCTGAGAGGAATCAAAGAAAACCACGCCCGTTTCATCGCCATTACACGATTTCCGTCGATTTTTCCTTCTGCGTTTTCTCTCAGCACACCTTATCTTCCTCTAATTCCTTTTAGGGGTAGATTCCCCATGCCTTGGGCTATCATGTGCTGAAATCTGAGCAGCAATGGTTGCTTATTCAAGCTGAAAACAGAGAAAAACCAGTCGACGTTGGAAAGGCAAGCTATGGAGTTCTGACGCCTTTTTGCGCATCTTCTTCCCAGAGGATCTTCTGTGGTATAACAACTCTCTTTTGCCTTAAAAACCCCCTTTTCCTTTGCTCTGAAGAGTAAGCTACAAGCCCTCCAAGTTCAGTCTTTTGGTTTTGACAGTTTTGACAAGCTTTTGAAGATGATGCTGCAATTCAAAACAAAGCTGAAGCCACACTTGTACTGAAGTTATTGAAAGATTCAAAAAACCAGAAATGCTAGAGTAGCATTTCTGGTTTTTTGAATCTTTCAATAACTTCAGTACAAGTGTGGCTTCAGCTTTGTTTTGAATTGCAAGACCTAGTTTTGATTGGAAAGTATTCATTTTAGCCACTTCTATGAAGCATGTAAGCAGAAGCATCATTGTTTAAAATTTGGTCACAAGACTTTGCTACATTAAATGCTTATATTTTGAAGCATTTCAGTTGTTATTCTAAGCCCTGTAAGAGAGAAGACACTACCCAATACCTGGGTTAGACCCTCTCAGGGCTTGCTTATGCAAAATATGTGAAAAGCCAAAACATAAAGCAATGTCTTGTTATGCTACAAAGGATGAAAATGTCAACCTGACTTCCTTGTTGAAGATTGCCAAAACAATGGTTGCCAAAAAGGAAGCAACTACAAAGCCAGAGATCTACCCTCTCATGGCACTTTTATTTGACTCCAAGAACAAGAAAAAGATGAAGGTCAGATACCTAAGATATGCTTCTCTACACAACTATGGAGATGACAAGATGATTGTTCTCTTAAAGGATATGATTTTCAGATCCACTTGTTCTATCATAGTACCATCTTATAAGGCACTAGACACTGCCCATGTGGTAAGACCTTGCCTTGACATGGATATTTTGCCTCCACAAGATGAGGCATCCTTTGAAGATTATGCATTTTAAAACATCTCTATGCTCCAGATCTCTCTTTTTATGTCAAGGTACTCAGCCTGGATAGTCCTCCAAAATGAATAAAATAAACTATTGTGTGTTTTGTAAACACCTCTGGTCACCTTATGATGTAGGCCATGTGTATGTTTTGCTCCATGGTACCTCCTACAGACATTGTGTGCATGTACATGCAGGGGAGATAACCATTGGAAGGTCTTTTTGTATCCCTTTTTGTTTACCTTACACCCATGGGAACCCTTGCTAGCATGAGAACCTAGCCATAGATTTATCCTTGACCACCATGAGATGGCATGAGAAACTATGAGACTAGATGTATCCTTGACATAGCCTGAGACATTCCCTTGAGGGGGGGTTTGTTGGGATATCTCAAGGTGTATGCCTCAGGCACACCTTATGTTTCTATGTGTGAGTGCTAGAGGCACAGTTAGGTGCCCACAAGCACAGTTAGGTGGTGGAAGAGCCACATAGGATGATTGAGAGAATCTAGGAGCAGATTGAGGAGATGATTGTGGAGCTCTGAAGTCATCAGTGATGTCAGTGAGCATGTATGAGGTGCCTACTTAAGGACCTCACTCTTCTTCATTCTACAAGCAAGTAATGCAAGTATTCTGAGTTTGTGTCCACTCTTTGCTTTCCTTTCAGCTTACCAACAGATAGCAGAAAGACAATAGCCGATGTTTGTAAATGGTTACAGCCTTTACATTTACATGGCGTGCGAGTCCTATTTATGGCATATCACGAGATGTAAGTATCATGGAAACCTTTATTTTCATCTTATACTGGCAACATTGTGTTAAATAATAATGGTTCTTAATTATTCGTGTACGGAACATTGGAGTCTGGTGGTTTGGGACCTTGAAGACAACTATTGTTGGTTTGTTAACTCGATTGCAGGCTTTCATGGCTCAGTGCAAACGTAAGTATTCTATTAATCTATTGTTACTTCTATATTATGTACCTTATGTAATAGACACACTAAGTTTTTTAAATATGTCATGATGAGCAGGTCGATTGAGAAGTTGGTATCTGCTATCAGAGAAACAGGACAGTACAAAGACTTGGTAGACTTCCAAAAGCATTTAGTAGTAGAGCAGCAAGATGGGCATAGTTGTGGGTGGAGAGTTGCCTACAACTGTATGTTGATTTTCAAAGAAATTTTCTCACTTAAGCCATAGATCTCATTGGAAGACTCTTTGGAGCTTAAATATTCAGAGGAGGATATACAATTATTTAGGGCTGAAATCATTCGAGACCTAATTACTGCCATTAGAATACAATGTGCAATTGAAGCAATATCATAGCTTGCATTTAAGGAAGAGGAGACTGAGTCTACTGTGAAAGCACTGCACACTACAGAAGAAGTAGAGACCCAGTGTACACCTACAGCACCACAGCCTCCATTGGAAGCATCAGAAGTGTTGCCACAGCATCCTCTTGCATTTAAGGAAGAGGATACTGAGTCTACTCCGAAAGCACTACATACTACAGAAGAAGTAGAGAAGAAGAAGTAGAGACTGAGTGTACATGTAGAGCACCACAGCCTCCATTGTAAGCATCAGAAGAGTTGCCACAGTCTCCACTAGAAGCATCAGAAGAGTTGTGATGCATGTATGATGTTGTGTTTGTATATATGCATGCGGAGCATATTCTCATGATGTTGTTTACTCCATGAATATTATGGTTGACATTTATTTTTTGCAATGTATGAATCATGATGTAGTTTTTGTTGATTATACACCAATTTCTAACTTATTACTTAAGTGGCATTTAGTCATGATATTTATATATTTATTTCATGCACACAATTTTATGATATGAATGTGTGATGATGTGATTATTAGGAAATATAACCTTCTGTGATGAGAATTTTGATATGAATATGTGATGATGTAATATTTGTAATATATTTCATGGCAAAGTTTCAATTCCCAATGCTCCACTCACTTAAAGTACAACATTCCCAATGCTCTGCAAAATTTTATTCAGTTGGACAGTCTCCACTCACTTAAAGTAGAGCATTTCCAATGCTTCTCTCACTTTATTCCAACCCTTATCCTTATCATAGCGAACACATCGTGCCTTAGTGCACTTGTAATCTTCCATCGTAGTCCTTCCACAAACACTCTTATTTCGTACATCCTAGTCCTTCTGATTAACTTGTATTCATCTTTCACTTTACGTCTTCCCTCACTTTCTATCACTCTTGAAGGAGGGGCAGCTCACAGTGCATCCCTCGCTATTGCTCCCTCACTCTCCTTCTCTCACTTTCCCTCTAAGACAATGACTACTTACTACCTGACTTCATTTATTGAACTCAAATTCTGTCTTAGATTTCTTTTGTATAGACCAATGAAGGGAAAATCATTCGAGGAGGATATGTTACACACATGGCTGCTTGATTTGAACTCAGCAGAAGAGGTGAATATCCTTAGATTTCTTTTTTGCTTCTTTTAATCACGTACTTCTTATGCGAACGAGTTAAATTTTCGTACAGGATATGGCGGTGGCTAGAAGCTGTATTGAAAAAAATGGTGAAGATGAGGAAAGCCAAGAGAGAAAAGAAGAGTTGTTAGTCGGCGAAAGATTTGAAACAAGTTGTGAGGAGAGTCTATGAGGAGATTTGCGATGCTAGCCCTGGTTACGCATGGCCTGCAAGTTTAAAGTCTGCTTGTTTTCATGAAGCCAATGCCATAGTAGGCACTTTCGAGGACATATGCTCTCTCTAATGACTTAATAGTCAAGTGATGGAAATTTAATTCCATAGAAATTTAAAGTAACTATGAAATTTAATTCCATAGACTTATGTGCTTTCTAAAGTAACTGTAAGAGACAAAGATGACATCTTCTAAGCTGAGCTAATGGAAGGTGTTTTTTAACACCATATGGCTTTGAGTTATATGATCTACTTCTTGTACAAATGTGTCATGCTTTTTTTTAAATGTACTCTAGTTTTTTTTCTAATTTGATTTTTTAAAATCTTACTTTTTGTCTCTTTTAACAACATGAAGTCCTCTTTTTTTAATGTACTCTAGTTTTAATAACATGTCACGTCAATTTTTCTAATTTGCTTTTTTAAAATCTTACTTTTTGACTCAAAGTTTTGTTTTATAAGAGCCTCTTCTTTTGAAATGCTTTATCCAAAATTATCTCACAAAACGAATTTGGACAGTGCACTAGTCCAAAATTAATGAAATAGGTGTTTGTTATTATTGTTAGTTGTACAATGGTGCCCACTATGCCATGCATAAAGCAGTCTTAAATTTTCACACAAGCTCTAATGTCCATTCCTTGAGCTTACAATTACAATGATGACTCTTTGCAAGCTCTAATGTTCATTACTTAATAAAATGATGACTTCTTCTTTTCAAAGGCTTTAAAGTGATTACCCATCTTGTAAAGTTTTGACTTGGACTTCACCTTCAAAATGACAAATATTTCAAGGAATGTAACATTCTCACTCCCCAGCCTTCAGTAAAAGACAATATCTTGGATGACACTTGGGGATGCACCTTTAGCCTTCTTCTTTAGAACTCTAAATTCAGATAGGGTCAAAGACAATATCTATTGCATTCGAGACTAGGTTGGGAACTATATCACTGAGCCAGACTGCATAAACAAACACATCACTAGTGACAGTAGCCCTCCGCCATTACCTCATGAAGCTGTGGAGGAGGAGGTGTTTGATGATATGGTGCGGGATTTATATGTCCATCAATCCGAAGGGAGGGATGATAGCATGGAGCAAGACGATCTTTTTACCGCAGCATCAATTCCACTATTTGAGGGATGCACATTTTCTGTTCCACATGCCTCCCTTGAGTTACTAAACTTGCAAACCATCTATGGATGGAGCAATCCAAGTTTGAATGCATTACTCAAGTAAGCTTTAAAGTCTATTTTGCAAACATGGTGAATTATGCTAGTGGGTCAATTACTCGAATGCTTTTCCTCATTTATGGTTTTCACGTGCATGCTATTATGTAAAATGCTTCCAAGGGAGAATAAATTACCGACCTCAAGAGATATGGCAAGGCAACCTGTGATCTCTCTTGGAGGATTAGATTACAAGTGCATCCATGCATGCGTCAACAATTGCATTTTGTTTTGTGGACTACATAAGGATGCAATAGAGTGTCCTACTTGTGGAGAGGCAAGATATATAGCAGATCTCAAAACTTTGGACGTGCCTCATAAGGTTCTGCGACATTTTCCCATAATCCCTCGCATCCAACATATGTTCAAGTGCAAATCGATTGCAAAGCTCATGTCATGGCATTCCTCCCATCGATCAACCGATGGCAAGGGGAGAACTCCCGTAGACACTCTTGCATGGAAGCATATTGAAGACACATGGCCAAGCTTCAAGGAAGAACCTAGGAGCTTGAGACTTGGATTGGGTATGGATGGTGTGAACCCATTTGGTCTCAAAAGCACCTCTTACAGTGTATGGCCAGTGATATTGGTGAATTATAATCTTCCACCCTCTATGGCTATTAAGAAAGAACATGTTATGTTGTCCCTTCTAATTCCAGGGAAACATAAAGTCAAAAATCCTAATGTTTATTTGGAGCCTTTGATTGACGAGCTAGAGATACTTTGGAGAGGTATCGAGGTGCATGATGTGAGCAAGCCTCCCTCATCATGAGACTTCAACTACAAAGCAGTCTTGATGTGGACGACGCATGACTTCCCAGGCTATGGCGAGTGTTCAGGTAAGCATTGCACTTTTAATTATGAGTAGGCAACCGATGTGGCACCTTGAACACACCTTCAACTCTTAATTGCATCTATTTTTTAGGTCTCACTATATCGGGTTTCCATGTATGTCCTATTTGTGGTCCTTTGTTAGTTGCCTCATGGGCAGATGCATTGAATAGGGTCATCTATGAGAATCACCATCGATGTCTCCCACCTGATCATCCTAGATATGTTGCCCCTTGGAATGAAGTCCTCCCACAATCACTCACTACGGGAGATTGGATGAGAATTGAGGATGGTTTCATGACTCCTCCACTGCTTGGCATGAGCCGATAGGGGTTTGTAACTAGTGTGTGCTATATTGGTTGGAAATAAAGATTGCCCACTAACACCAGATTTTGTTTAGATACTCCATATTTTATCGTTTACCATATTGGTCCCACCTCAAGATCAATCACCTGCTTGATCCCATGCATATCTTCAAGAATATGGCATCTACCATTTGGGAGCATTTGAATGGGACACGAGATTCTATAGGCATAAGGGAGGATCTACGTACCATAGGGAGGATGCATGAAGCTTCGCCACAAGAGAGACCAAATGGGCATTTTTTTTTACCTCATGCACCGTGGAGGTTATCAAAGCTAGAGATGGCGGCGGTGAAGCGTGCTATAACTACAATTCGTACTCCCACTGGATGCATGAGGTGTTTGAAGGGGGCCTTTACAAAGAGCAAGAAAAGAGGTGTAGATCAATTATATGGCTTGAAATCTCATGATGGGCACAAGATGCTCAAAGTAAGTATTTTATGTGCATAATATCTTTTTCCTTTCAAATTTGTGAGTGAATAATTATAAGCAACTAATCAATCACCTCCTTGTGGGTTCAGTTCATACTACCTACTAGCATTTCTCGTAGTGCATCAAAGGACGTGAAGGATTGTATTTACAAGATGGGTGAGCTTGTGAGATACTTTACATGATACAAAATATGATGCGTATCAATGCTCCATGCAAGGTGTTCATATTGCTAATATGGTGGACACACTAGTACTACCGCAACAATGTGAACAGGTGTTGTGCACACATATAAAAATACTCGATTTTAAATATTTGATACCTTCGATGCAAGGAAAATAACATGATTGTATTTGTGTTTGAATTAGGTTTTCTATCAACCAATGGTGGATAATAATAGATGATGGCATGTCATACCTATTATGCCACGTTCCAAAGTGATGTATAGCACGTTTACTAATATGGAGCGTATGGAGGATGATCATGGACATGGAGGTGATGATGATCGTGATACGAGAGAGGAGGATGATCATGAGATAGGAGATACAGATATTGAGGCCATTACCTGTGAGGACGAGCCTACCATTGGTGATGCTGATTTCGATGAGCACATGAGTAGCACAAGTAGTAGTGGGTTGAATGTATTTGTAGATCTAAACACTTGTTTGGATTTTGAAGTAGATAGTTTGGCAAGGGTTGATCTCATTGAGGATGAGATTGAACCGTAGCCCATCATTGATATTTGCAAAACTATTTTACATATTGTCTCATTCTCCTCACCTCACTTAATTCTTGTATATGTGGGCTTGAAAAAAAGCATTGATGTTTTTGTTAAAATTACGTGCTTTGGTAATCATGGGCAATGTTTGGAAAGCAGTAATGTGCACCAAAATCTCATTTTTGGTATTCTTTGTTTTGCATCTAAATACGATTCTAATTCTTAGTGTAGACACGTTAATAGGCACACTAATACATGTGCAAATAGACACAATAAGTGCTAGACGGCCCTGTATTTTCTCAGTGTAGATGCACTAATAGACGTGTTAATACACACACAAATAGATGAGCTATTAGACACGCTGTTAAACGCACCTGTAAATTCTCTATTCAAGCAATGCCTATAGATGCGCCCGCTATTTTGTGCATCTATCAAGCACGTCTATAGTTGCTTTATGTTGTTGTGCTTGAGTCTGAAGAGCCTTGGGCAGGTTTACTGGAGCATGCGATCTGTAAGGCATCTGTCAAACACTTTACAGCATTGGACATCTAGACCAAAATATTTTCGGTTACCCGACGTACTCTAAAGTCTAGTTTTCTTAACAAGCTGGTGGTTGGGTGGAAGGAAGGAGTCAGCAAGCTAAGGTGGAAAGGGCTACCTACCGTAAATGGAGACTTTTCACTCAAATTATCATTGCAGTGGAAAGTGGCCTAGTCAAGAGGTGGCTATTTTGTAGTTGGAAATGAAGCCATGGTAGGGAGAATAGATGCCAAGGGCATACATTGTTGGGAAGACCTGTGGAACTAGGGAAGGGTGGATGTCCCTAGCTCAGATTGAGGACACATTTCAGCTATCCCTAGCTGAGCTTATTTTCTTGGCTGGGATTATAAGTCAGATACCATCTATGTGGTCATCTAATGTATGCTCCTCAATGGCGTCGACTGCAGAGGAATGGGAATGGGACTCAGAGATCCCGCTAAACAAATTGACAACGAAGAAAATGGATGCCATGTGTGTAGTCAAGGAGAGCTAGCATCAAAGATATAATGACAGATGGCAGAGGGAGGACTTGGAGACAACATGGAGGGGTAGATTTGGTCGGTCATGGAAATCCACTCCTTATAGCCGGGTCAATTTTTTCCTATGGAGGATAGGGGGGGCACTTCCTAGTAGGCAGCCTAGTTCCTTGGCTACAAGTTGATGATAGATGCAAAATTCACAAAGCTAGAGCAAAGTCTCTTACCCATCTGTTCTGGGGATGCCCATGGGTGCCGAATCTCTGGGGAGCTATCTGAGCATGGTGTGCCAAGGACCTAGGGCTAGAGTATATCTCCAAGGGTTCCACCATCTTTGGAGCAGACCTCGGGATAGATAAGTCCATTATGTAGGATGTTATTAGATATTCAATGCTTCAAATAATATGGTTATCTAGATGCGAGGCCTCTATGAACAAGACTGATGTGTTTTCCATGACATGTAAGAAGGCTGTTATGGATATAGTGAACCAAACTAGATGGCTAGTAGCTAGCTGGCCTGATGAGTCTATAAGAGCTCATCTTGAGAGCATTTTATTTTGGTTGTAATTTGGTCATTTTGATTAATATATAAGTAGACCTATTTCAATTTAAAAACATTCTCACTCCCCACCTTTAGGTTAAAGGTTAATTATAACACTAGTTTGGTAGAAGGACATAAAAATGTCAGAGCACACTTTTATGTCATGCTAACTTAGTCGCTTTCTAGAATTGTTCTAAGGAATTGATAACGTGTTTTGGGCTTTTGATTATGACCATATGAGCATAGGTGCTAAAAGGTCTTGGAATTGTTAGGGATATACACTCATGCCTATGAATTTGAGTTTTGCATAAAGGTTTAAGGTCAAGGGATCACCAAATTTAAAGCGATTTTTTCAACTTTTAGATGAAATGGTCATGATTCTTGATAAGAATGCATTTTTTAATAGTTTTAGAACCCCATACTCTAATAATGACTATATCACATATGTTTAGAGCTAGATAATCACAAGTACTATGATTATAGACTCAAAATTAATTTTTATGAATGTGATAACTAGGTCATTTTGATCTTTTTCACATTTATTTGACATGCATAACAAGTTTAAAAATCAACCATACTTTGTATATGTCTTTCATATGATATTATCGAGTAGCATGAGTTTTTAGGAGACCTAATATGATGTAGTGCCAGGGATTTGTGGTAGTATTAAAATGTTTTGAATGTTTCCGAGACCTTTTCTAATCAGCCTAGAGGCATTTTAAAATGGGCTACTAGAGAATTTTTATCAAAACCAGCTACAGCTGGTTACCATGTAGTAAGTCTGTATATAGTGTTGTGATCAGTTGGAATATTTCATGCTACTTCAATCTACCACTCGGTGTGTCTTTTTATGGCATAGTGATTAGTAATTATACCGCACGATGTGTATCGTATATTGTTGGTTATCGCATTTGTATGGTTCATATTATCAAGATTCCTAGTATTTTGTGGAGTCTCAGGGAAAACGTAAAGCATAAAAAAGAAGGATGGACAAAGCTACAAAATAATTTGTAAGTTTTTTTAATCCTTCTAAAAAGTATTTTTGTGCTAGTGGTGGGCTCATGTTTGTGAATCAGAATCCACTTGCACTTAGATAATAATAAAAAATAAAGTTTGTTAGTTGCATGAAACATTTTAGTTGTCTTTGGAAAGACTTTGGATTTTAATGTTATTTGCATTAAATTATTTAGGTGTATTTGGAAAGACTTAGGATTTTAATACGTTAGAATGTAGTTGCATGAAATACTGGCATTCGGAAAGACTTAGGATTTTAATTTTAAAGGCACACGAAATATTTTAGGTGTCTTTTGAAGGACCTATAATGTGAATTTGTTAGTTGCATAAAATATCTTACACGTCTTTTTTAGCATATTCTTTTATTTATATATATAGCTACAAATTTATCTAAGAAAAATTCAATGGGTCAGTTGGAGCTTCCCGTAAGATGACCTTTAACTTCTCTCTCATTGATGAAGAATATTATATTAGTCCTTGTGTTGATTGGGGGTTTGCTTAGGCCGACTCGTAACATCTCGCAAGTGTATATAAATTTTATAGTATATACTAGTAGTACTCTATAAGATAAGGCTCAAGAGTATAGAGGGAATACTTGACTTTGAGCCAATCATGGACTCGCTTATGGTGACTATTCGCATCTTGCTCAGTTTTGGAGCTCGCAATTGTTGGATTGTAGCAACTCACAAAATTATGATGCACGTGTGGATAGATTGTAGTATACATATGTTTAAGATCTTTCTTTTTCATGTGTTGTCAGGTGCAAAATTCTAGATATGAGTATGTTGCATATATTACAATTGAGCCCATGACACCACATTTTTTTAGAAAAGATACCTTGAGCTTTACAAACTACCCTAGCTGAGAGTCTAGCAAAAAAAGTACTTATGCTGCATATAGATGCTTACTAGGGAGAGAGAGAGGGATGTGGGCAAAGGCAACATGCCATCCCACATCTCTTTCAGTAGGTAGATTACCTCATTCATAATCATCCAATCATGCTTGGAGGGGACAAGACGATTGGATGATTTCTCTATCTTGAAGTCTAGCAAGCTTACATGAACATTGAAATATTATAAGTTAGATGTGCCAAATAGCCACAACAATTTCTAAATGTAGAACCACGAATGAAGCCAAACATTGTTATTTGTCCTAAATTTCATGGTATAAATGTCTTGAAATGTAAACATGGAAATGTTCGTAAACAAACATATCACTTATACAAAACTACTTTGTTTCTCTTATAGCCTCGACAACAACCATGCCCTAACCATGGCTCTAGAGAAAAGATGATGAAACCTAACAAACACTCGGGAATATGTTACGATGTTAAATAGTAAGAAGTGAAAATGCAACATTTGCCACGAAGAGTACTCAGGCTGTGGCACAAGAATGCAAAGGTGATCCTCAAAAACAAATTGGACAATGTAAGGGCCAGGAGTTGAGAGAGTTATAGTCATTCTAGGTGAAAAAATACCAAAAAGTACACACACCCACGGAGCACCCAGGTGGATGACATAGTAGCACATCACCAACCCCAGCCCCGTGAACCTGTATCTGATGAGATACTCACACTTCGAGGATCTCAATTTAGTCAATCTGCAACTATAGATGGTTCTTCACAAAATGTAGTAGCTCACATTAGTGGCAATGGTCCAATGACATAGGTAGCAAAAGAGCCATGATGTCCATAGCAAGGGTTGGTTCAAGTTTTACGATGCCGAGTTACAGCTCCATATGTAACAATTACTTAGATTCATTTTATCAGAGGATGAAATAGGACAGGCAACAAGTACTATATGATGGTAGCGAGAGAACAATTGTTAGCAATGGATGGATAAAAAACATCACCAAGTGGCATTGGATTAATATCATGGTTGTAACATTTAAGGCCGGAGAGGCTTTTTGTGAGTCCATAGACACAAGTGGACATGCCAAGATAGGTGATGCATCGTTCAACAACTAGAGAGAGTAATTTTGGATGTTGGGGCAATTTAACAATGTTCAAATAATCATCAATAATGTGATGAACTATAAAAAAGATGGAAGAATTATAAATAGAAAATATCTGACTACTTGTCCATTGCCATGCTCTTGCCATTGTCTTGACCTTATCCTTAAAGATTGGTATAAATCAGTGGAGAACCATTGGCTCGAAGCAGCTATGGATGAGGGTTAAAGAATGGTATTGTACTTTGTTAGCCACCAGAGACTGTTGGCCATATTTAGAAATCACAAACTTGCTGATAAGACACTTGAGTTTCTAAAGCCTAGTGAAACATATTTTGGAAGAAACTATATAATGCTAGAGCATTTGCTCAATATACAAGGAGTTGTAACCGACACATTGTTCAATGTAGAGGCTCATGAATGGATAGCGGAGTCAACTTCACAAAATGCCTGTACCGAGTTCATTGAGATGAAGCATCATAGTCAAAATGCTAACTTCTATAAGAAAATGGCTGATGTTGATACAATGAAACCGGTATGGTTTGCCATCCCAAGACTAGACATGAAAGGTCTAAGTTTGGGTAGTGCCTACATGGCCTAGTGTAGTAAATATGGCAGAGTCAAGATTTTAAGCTTGCCAATAGACCTCCAAGATGTGCTGAAGAAGACCATTCACTTCATTCCTGATACGAGAGGAACCTGCAAGTTCTAGTAGGTTCAAGCAATAGTAGAGCAATTGAAAGGACATGATGTATCTTTCTTAAGGGTGATCTCCAAGAGCGTGTTAACCAACCTGAAGAATTGCATGGATGGAAAATCCTAATTGTCATCTCAGTCCGTTGGAGTTGCAGTGCACTTGATGGCATCTAACCTCAAAGGTATTTTTGAGCAATACGAGAAGCAGATGTCTTAGAAGGTGACTTTTCTACAAGAGAAAGCTAGCGACACAGCAAAGGTAGCACAATGTGAGAAAAGTCTCAGGGACGATGTAGAAGCCAAGGTAGAGGAGGCACAAGCTAGGGCCTTGTAGGCACAAGAGCAAGCTAAGGCTACTACAAAATTGGTTGAGATGGAAAGGCATAGATGAGAAGAACCAGAGAAGCACATGAAGGAGCTCCGAGATAGGCTCGAAGAAGTGAGAAATGAAAGAGACATGGCAGACAAGGAGCTAGAAAAGATGCAAAAGGACCTTGAAGATCAGAGAGCAAAAACGAGGGTCTTTACAAATGACTCTGCAATGTGCAAAACACATTGAACATTGAAAAAGACTAGATGATGGAGGAGCTGTGAGAGAGCTTCAAGGCAAGGAAGGATGGTGCAGAGAGCAACCAAGGTGGAGAAGACAACGAGGCATCTCCAAAAGCCTATCACATGAGTTCAACAGAAGGATATTTTTTATTTCTAAAATTTACAAAAATAAATATACATAAGGGACTATTTAAAATAGTTTTGGAAAAATTTTATAGATTTGTATAGAAAAGGGATACATTTTATTAATGAAAAATTTACAGATAAGGGATTTTAAATATAGGCCTTGAACGCACATGATATAGAGGGTTAATACGTAGTGACCCCCCTGAGCAAAAAGTGGAGGAGATGAAGGAGAACATCTGTAGTCTTAGGATGAAGGAGGAAGGAATCAAGAAGCAACTTTCTCTTGTAGAGAGAAAGACTATGGTACTGTTGACTGCAATAGCTAAATTAGATGCCTATCCTGCTATGTAATAGGGTCTGAAATGCATGGTCAGCCATACCCCCATCATAGATGACTGCTGGATCCGACGGCCTACGTGCTACCACCCTGTGCATGTTTTTTGCTTTGGAGTGTTTGTGCATACAAAATCTAGCTGTAGAGAATGCCATTTGCCATTTCCTAGGTCATGGACAAGGAGCTCAAATTGAAGAAGGCCAAGATCGAACCTGACTGTGTGGAAAAGGAGCCTAAAGGGAGGAACTAGCCCCCTTTAGGAAAGGAGCAAGAAGGGCCAAGCCTACAACCAGGAAGCTCAAATCAAGGAAAGAGGAAGTGGCATGAAGGGAAGGGCTGAGCCCCTGTAGGAAGGAACCAGCCCCATGTTAGGGGCAAAAGCAGCAACAGTAAAGAGGAGCTAGGGGGGGAGTCCTTAGATCATTAGTCCTTAGATTATTATTAATACGTTGTATCTAGTTTATTAATGAGATATGAAAAGACGGAAGTTCTAGGGGCAGGCGGAGAACTGAATAGGCACGGCAACCGTGAAGGAGTTATGTGTGCCGGTTAGATAAGAGAGAAGAGAGCGATCATTCAGGGGGATCAATTGAGGCTCATTGATGAGGATCGGAGCAGGTCTGGGTGGACCGTCATTCAAAGAAGAAAACCTTCAAACGGAGAGATGCCGTGATATTGTTTAACACTCGGATGGGTCCGCATCCGGGTAAGCTGAAGTTACGGTGGGGAGGTCCGTATTGGGTGGTGGAGCGTTATGGTGACGGCACGTTCCGATTAGGAACACTACAGGGGGAGCTGTTGCAGAAGCCGGTAAATGGATTTCGTCTCCGACCATATACAGGGCCCATGCCACCTTACCCATTTCCGGAGAAACCACCTGTCAAGATCATTTCCAATGCATTCGTAGCCATTTCGGTGGAGAAACCGATGATGGGGGCTATTAGTACGCACGTGTGGTCTCACTCACTTTATTCCGAGAAACGGTGGGAGCAAAGCCTCGTGTTGCGGAGTGCGGACGCCGCCATGCAATCTACTGAATCTTCGAAGTGGGGCTTTTATCAGAATGATGGGACACTTGATCGTTGCATGCAAACAAGGAGTTCACCAGGGCATCCAAAAGGCAATTTGGAAGCAAAAGGGGGCTTATTTCCAACTCTTTGTTTTCCAGAACTCTTCTCCCTCGCATCCCAGCTTTTCGCCGCTATGGTGGTCTTCCATCTGATCAATCCGTTACCTGTTGGGGATGAGGCTGTGCAGTCTTGGCTGACATGAGCTCGTCTGGTGGAGTTCGCGGGTTTGCCATGGGCTACGACACCAGTTCATCCATTGGCGCAAGATATCTTGGCGCAGCTTGCACGCGGGCGCAAGGTCGTGGTGTATGGCAAGACTTTCACCTTGTGCAAGGAGCTGGTAGCGGCCCGTTTGCACTTGCCGGTGGATGGCCCATGCAAAGTCACGAAGCTTACCAGCAGTGCCATGGAGGCAGCTCTCGGCGCAGGTTGCAAGGGGGAGTATAATATGAAGAAGCTGGATGCTTCGAAGAAGATATGCTACAAGTTTATTGCAGAGGCACTCTGGCAGAAGGTGAAAGCAGAGTTACTGGGACAGACCCAGTTTACCTATTTCCAGAGGGCGGAGCAAGGGAAACCGGTTCCCTGGGCGAAGCTGCTGGCGGACAAAATTCTGGAGGTGGCCAAGAAGCTCTTGAAGCCCACGGCAACATCCCGGATGGGGCAGGTCTTATTCTTTTTGTTCGGACCAGATGCGGAACCGGTCATCCCAGGATCGTATGTGGAGGTGGAGGAGTCCACAGACGAGGGTTCGGACAAGGAGTCCAAGGAGGTGGAACCAGCGAGATCAACAACGGAGGGAGTTCTGACGCTGATGCCAAGGAACCAGGTGACTCCGGTAGTACCTGCGGTGGAGGTTCCGGCGGTAGTACCTGCGGTGGTGGTTCCGGCCGAAGTTCCACAGGGCAGCCAGCGGAGTAGGCCAGCGGTTCCGGCAGAAGTTCCACAGGGTAGCCAGAGGAGTAGGCCAGCGGTCTCAGCAACATCGAGCCGCATGGCCAGTTTATTGAAAAGAAAGTTGGCTCTCGCGCCGGAAGGAGGCATGTTGAAGAAAACCCGCCCGGAAGCGGAGGCCTTGCAAGGGGAAAGCTCAGTCCACACTCGGGAGGACAGTTCGGGGAGACAGGTATGTCCGGAGGAAACCCGTGTCGTCCCAAGGGGGAGTGGTGAGCTGCAGCTATCTCCGCCGGTGGAGACCTATGATCTGGTCACGGCACGACGGTTGGCGGAGCGCTTGCTCCAATGTTTTCAGAAGGGGCAGCTGGAGGAGAATGAGGCGAGGTTGCGCCAGGAAAATGCCAGGCTGCTCGAACGCAATCAACAGCTGCAGGAGCAGTTGGTACGACTCCAACAGGTGGATGCACGGCGACAGCAGGATATGGAGGAAGCAAGGACGGCGATTGTCGCCCAAACTCAAGAACACCTGCGGCTGACGGAACAATTGACGGAGAAGGCTACAGCTGCGACCGCCAGGGTGCAGTTGTTGGAAGCAGAAGTGATGGCGTACTGGCAACCCTCTAGCTCTACACGCATGCTGGACGAGGCCCTTTTGTTGGATTTATCGGAAGCCTTCGTCGCAGAGATGCAGGGTATTTTTCTTGATCATCAACATCAATTGCGAGTAGAGCTGGAGCGGGCTTGCAGGCCTCTCGACCGACGGTTGGCCCGGAGGGATGAGGATGATCCGGCGGGAGGGGGCGCAGGAACAGCCTTTTTACCACCAGTACCGGTGACGGAAACTGCGGCACAACCGGAGGGTGGAAGTTCTACATCGGCCAATACTCTCGGGAAGCAGACAGCGGCGGGACCGGTGGATTCTGCCGAAGGCTATGTCAAACGGATCGCCGAACTGGAAGAAGCCCTCCGACGAGCGAAGGCCAGAGGAAAACGACCCGCGATCGCACTGACGCCTCGACCCCAAGCAGACGCAGCGGCCGCTTTTGTGGCAGCTTTTCCGACGCCAGCGGACGGGGAATCCTTGGACGCAAGGCACTTTTTGCAGCTGAAAGAACACGTCGCGGTGGTGCAACAGCAGTGTGACGATGCAAGATCTCAGCTGTTGGCACTCAAGCTCGCCCGGAAAGAAGAGCACCAGCAACATGAAGTTGAGGTGAAGAGCCTCATGGCCGATTTGCTGCAGCTCCGAGCTACTACGCCAGACCACTCAACAGGTGCCCAAACCAAGGAATTGGGGCGGGTAATGAAACGACTGGATAGTGTGGCGAAGAAAGCAGATCGCACTATGCGGGTAACCGATCTCGAACTCGCTTTATCTGAAAAGACCCGACTGCATGCAGAGGAGCTACAACAGCTGCGGAGAACGAGTCATGTTGAGAGAGCAGCTATGTTGGTCGACCTGCGGACGGCATGCCGCTATATTCATCGGATGGCGGCAGTAGCTCAGCAGGCGGGGGCGGCGGCACCACCTTTCTATGGACAGCTCCAAATTTTTGTGGATGCCCATGCTCTCAACCCGCAGCAGCTACCTTTACTTCGACCGGCGCAAGCGGCTCCGGCAGTACCAGTACCGGCGCCGGCGGCTCCAGCAGTTCCAGCAGTTCCGGTGGCAGCGGCAGTAGCGGCGGCGGCGGACGATGACGGTGGCGACGTCGAGGATGAACCGTAGCGGAGAACCGGTGGGTTCGGATGCGGATCCGGAATCCGATTCCCCGGGAGTGCCAAGTGTTAGGGGCAAAAGCAGCAACAGTAAAGAGGAGCTAGGGGGGGAGTCCTTAGATCATTAGTCCTTAGATTATTATTAATACGTTGTATCTAGTTTATTAATGAGATATGAAAAGACGGAAGTTCTAGGGGCAGGCGGAGAACTGAATAGGCACGGCAACCGTGAAGGAGTTATGTGTGCCGGTTAGATAAGAGAGAAGAGAGCGATCATTCAGGGGGATCAATTGAGGCTCATTGATGAGGATCGGAGCAAGGATCAGTGCTATGTATCAGAGAGTACAGTGTTGTATTGCTCGGAGAAATGTAATACAGAGATTCTATTGCATCTACCTTATTGTTTTATCATGAATGATTCCGTCGATCACTGTTCTACTCTATGTATTTTCATACGCAGTTCTGAAGTACGATTACGCATGTAAATCTGTCGCAGTAGTGCGTTTCGAGTTAGTCTTCAGAGTAGAGAGGGCTAACACCCCATTTTGGAAAGGAGCAAGGAGGGCCGAGCCTACAATCAGGGAGCTTAACAAGGACTTCTGGACATGTAATCTGAAGTAAAGGAGTCTTTGAGATTATATTTTCGATTAGACAACTAATGTGAGACGAAAGATTTCAATTAGACAACTAATGTGAGACGAAAGATTTAGATAAGACAACTAACATGAGATTGAAGAATGAGAAGGTCAGGCTCAATGAACTCTCTCCCTATTTAAGTGTAGTAGTGTAGACACAACTAAGAGCCCATTACAAAATCTATCCCCAAAACACTATACACGGATCCACCTACTACAAATCTATGGCATACCCAAAAGACTTTGGAATGCTTTTGTTCTATTTGCAAATGATGTTGGATGAAATCCTCACAGAAATAGACCTAGAGAAGGAGGAGAAAAATAGCTGCAAGGAGGACATGCTTCGGTGGTGGGTTTATTACTTGGAGTCAGCACAGACGGTGAATATTAATTTCCTTGGATATTGTTTTTCCTGCTCCTTTAAGATACTTGTCAAGCTCATGATGTAGGTTTCTTTTGGTAGGATATGATAGAGGTGTGAAGATGTATAGACTGCAAAGACCAGGATGAAGAGGACCCCAGCAAAAGGAGGAGTTACTATGGGCATTTAAGTCAGCAAAGTCAAGCAAGCAGTGTGTAATTCGAGTGTGTAAAGAGGTCTACCATTGTGTAGTAGATTGAGCTCAAGAGCTGGGAGGTGCTTGCTATAGAGAGGTTGATAAGATAGTTGGGAGTAGGGAATTTCTTTGAAAAAGCAAAATGTCATGTTTTGAAATAATAAAAATCTTGTAGACATTTCTTGAACTTGTGGATATTCTCATGGTGCTCATAATACCTAATTTTGTATCGACTTGCTTCCATGCTAGTACTTAAATGTTTTAAGTAGCCTAGTGGTTGAAATTTGACAGTTAACTATAACTAGTCTAAAGGGCACTAGCATTGTGCAAAAATTTTAGGATAGCACGGTAGTAGTGTGGGGATAGCACGATAGTAGTGTAGGATAAGTTATCGCCAGTGCGGTGGTTGGTTGCACTAGAATATGAACAGCCACCAAGGGGGTGGTTTGCTTCCATTGTTACAAGATGAATGCATTCTTTATGGGAAACTAGCATGGTGGTTGTTGGGATATACTAAAAGCAAGCATGGGAATCTGACGTTTAACAAAATGATAAACAGTCTAAACTTGGGCATTATTTTAGTATAGCACTGTGCAACAAATTTTAGGATAGCACGGTAGTAGTTTAGGGATAGCATGGTAATATTGTAGGATAAGTAATCACCAGCACAGTGGTTGGTTTGCAATAGGATATGAACAACCACTAGCGCGGTGGTTTGCTTCTATTATTACAAGATGAATGGATTTGTAGGATGTGTGGATTCGTTAAGGGAAATCAACGCGGTGCTTGCTGGGATATACTAGAAACAAGCATGGGTTTTACCATTTGGGATTTACAAAAACAATTTAATAAAACTAGCACGTTGGTTGTTTGGGATATACTAAAAAGAAGCAGTCTCAATACAAATTCCATTTTGTAGGACAAGTTGACATATTGTTTCCTTGCAATGAGACTACATACATTTTCTTAGTACTATCTCAGTCATCCTCATCCAACCCCAAGATGTGCTCATGTGTGTCTAAATCCAATTTGAAGACAATCTTGCCCTTCTTTTGTTGTCACACCGGAATGTAATAGCTCTTACTAGATGAGAGTACATACATGTTTGTGGACTCTTATGTAGCAGTTCGTAATTGCAACCTCTCTTAGATGTTTCTTTGTACCAAAAAGCTCTAACTACTACATCCCACTTCTTATAGATTGTTCTTCAATTATTCTGAAATGTTTCCTCAACCTTGTACTTAGGTTTTGTGCACTACAAGAGAAAGTATTTATCATCTTCCTCGTTCTCCCCAGAATCTACGACAACTGCAATTTTATCCCCCTCTTCCAGATAGTTAGTCAGGTCATCAAAACTCTCCCCAAACTATGGCGAGTGGTTTGTCTCCATTTTTTGTCATTGCATCTGAACATAGAGGGAAAACTTAAACTCACTCCCATGTCTTCACACTTGCAATGTTCTCACGATCATCTGTGAAGATAGTGGGACAGGGAAGGAGTCTCACTTGCAGCTTTCTCACATGCACAATGGGGGAATACACACAAAGGTGGAGGCTGAAAACAATTTTCTTCTTCTTAGTTGTGGAAGCCAAAAGAACTCTAGTACAAAGAAATAGAAGAACCCTATATGTGGGTCTCAAACCAAACTCAACTAATGAAGGTGGCTTACTAACTGAGCCACAAACTAGAGTAGATAAGGAGAGCTGTCATCCAGCTATTATTCGTGGGCGGTGTACCAACCGCATCTGCATCTAAAAAGCCGGTGACATAAATGCACAACAGCCACCCTGGCATATCGCAAGTGGAGCTCGATATCTCAACACTCCCCCTCGAGCTCAATCCCAATTCCTGCACACCAAGCAGGTCTCTGAACTTGCGCAACTTCTCTACGCCCAATGCTTTCGTGAAGATGTCAGCTACTTGATCCTCTGTGCTGAAATAAAGTAGATCAATACGACCTAGTAAAACCTTCTCCCGCACATAGTGATAATGCACCTCAATGTGCTTTGTTCTAGCATGAAAGACTGGGTTCTTTGCCAAGTGTATACTGCTCATGTTGTCACAATAAATGACAAATGGCCCATCTGTAGACTGATGCATATCATAGAGTAGCTTATGCAACCAAGCTACCTCACATGCAGCCATTGCTACACCCCTGTACTCAGCCTCTGTGCTCGATAAGGCAACTGTAGGCTGTTTCTTGCTGCTCCAAGTGACTGCAACACTCCCAAAAGAGAACACATATCCACTGGTAGATCGTCTATCAGAGATACTACCAGCCCAATCAGCATCAGTGTATCCATGCAACTGTATCTGAACCCCAGCCTCATAAAATAGTCCATACTGCAATGTGGACTTCACATACTTGAGTATGCGTCTAGCCACATCCAAATGCGGTTTCCTTGGAGCCTGCATAAACTGACTTACCAATCCAACAGCATAGCTTAGATCTGGCCTGGTAATAGTCATATAAATCAAACTTCCTACTATGCGTTTGTACATAGTAGGGTCTTCCAAAAGCTCACCTGCATCTATGCTCAGGTTCACATTCTGCTCCAAAGGAACTGAAATAGGCTTACAGCCTGTCATCCCATATTTGGACAGCATGTCCAATCCATATTGCCTCTGCAAGAGCTGTATCCCACTTGGTGATCTAATCACCTCAATGCCAAGAAATAACGCAGCTCTCCCAAATCCTTCATCTCAAACTTCTGCCTCAATAGCATTTTCACATGAAGGATATCTTCATCACTATCACCTGTGATGATCAAATCATCAACATAAATGACAAGCAGCATAATCCCTTTCTCTGTTTTTCTCACATAGAGTGAGAAATCTGCCTTGGAAATCTGAAAGCCAATAGTGACAAGATACTATCCTATCTTGTCAGACCATGCTCTAGGTGCTTCCTTCAAGCCATACAAAGCTTTCTTCAACCTGCAAACAAACTCAGGATGAATAGCATGAACATAACCTGCTGGCTGCTCCATAAAGACCTCTTACGGTTGCCATCCTCGCAACCGGGCTGAAAGTTTCTTCATAATCAATGCCATATGTCTGTGCATACCCCTTGACAACTAATCTTGCCTTGTATCTATTCACAGAACCATCTGCATTGTGCTTGATCTTATAAACCCACTTACAGCCAATCGCATTCTTGCCTTTAGGCAAAGGCACCAATTCCCATGTAGCATTTGCATCCAAGGCATCCATTTCTTCATCCATGGCTTTCTCCCATTTTTCGTTTCCCATGGCTTGCTCAAAAGAAGTGGGTTTTGGTTCTTGTATCACTTTGACCATATAGGCATAGTGAATGGCTGTAAATCCATCATATTTCAGCCTATCCACAGGATACCTAACCCTGGTAGACCTACACAAAATAGGCCCACTTCTAGGTGCTCTCAAAACATCCCTGGTCTTGCTTACTCCAGGTGTAACAACAGAAGGAATACCCAACTCATCATCAATGCTCTGTTCTGAGCCACTGGATTCACCATCCACACAAGAGTGACCTGCATTCACATCAAACATGGGCTGATCTACCTTCTCTTTTCCTTTTTGTGATACCTGCATACCACTCTCTGCATTGCTTTGAGGAGATTCTCATGATCTCAATCTGCCTGTCCATGGCGAAGTATGTGAACCACTGCTAGAGGATACTCCAGGTCCACTAATATTTTGTGATTGCTGCTGTGAATTCTGTGCAGCATTACCGTTTTGTGCATCTACATCAATCATCACATTTACTGGTTTATACCCACTGCTCATCTCATCAAAGACAACATCTCTGCCCACTGTAAACTTACGAGTAGAAGAGTTATAGCATGTATACCCTTTCTACTACAGAGAATAACCAATAAAGACGCACTTCTCAGCTTTTGGATCCAACTTGGACCTCAACTCATCTGGCACATGGACATAGGCAATGCAACCAAAAATTTTCAAATGAGAAATGTCTGGTTTCCTACTAGTATACATTTCCTCTGGCGTCATGCCATGTATTGCTTTAGTGGGAGTCCTGTTCATTATATAAACTGCTGTAGCAACCACTTCAGCCCAATAATAATCTGGTAGATCTTTTTCAGTTAGCATGGCCCGAGATACCTCTCCAGTATGCCTGTTTTTCCTTTCTGCAATTCCATTTTGCTGTGAGGTATGACCTCAGTGGGGTCACTATGTATAAACCCTCAATATCACGTGCATTCAAGGCCTATATTTAAAATCCCTTATCTATAAAATTTTTCATTATTAAAATGTACCCATTTTCTATACAAATCTGTAAATTTTTTCCAAAACTATTTAAAATAGTCCCTTATGTATATTAATTTCTATAAATTTTAGAAATAAAAAATATCCTTTTGTTGAACTCACGTGATAGGGTTACATATGATGAGTGACCCCCTCGAGGGTATGACTGCATGAATATTGCTGCTTTATACCATGCTCCTGCAAGAGCCTTGCAAACTCATTTGAGAGGTACTCTCCCCCTCCATCTGACCTTAGGCATTTTATTTGTAGACCTGTTTCTTTTTCAACCATAGCTTTAAAAGCTTTGAAGTGCCCAAACACTTCACTTTTCTTTTTCATAAAATACACCTAAAGTTTTCTGCTGAAGTCATCAATAAATGTGACAAAATAGTGACAGCCTCCAATAGATGCAGCTTTAGTAGTCCACACATCAGAGTGGATTAATTCCAATGGCTTTTTACTCTCTTGAACATGCCTAGGAAAAGGTTTCCTTGCCTGTTTCCCAAATTGACAGGCTTCACAAACCTTGTGCATTTCTGCAACCTTGAATTTAGGCAATCTTGCAACAATATTTTGGGCTTGCATTGATTTAAGTTGCTATATATTAACATGACCAATGCGTTTGTGCCAGATATCAATATCTGCAACTACACCGGTCCCATGTGCAAACATTGTTGCACTCAATTCAGGCATGTCCGCATCCAACGTAAACAACCTGCCCTTCTTCTTTCCTTTTGGTATCAAGCGACCATTATTTTTCATATCCTCAACAAAGCATCCATGAGGATTAAATCTGACCTGCAAGCCCTACTCAACCATTTGACCAACAGAAACCAGGTTCTTGTTGATGTTCGGGACATGAAATACATCGGACAAGTATTTCTTTTTCCCATCCTGCATAGACAAAGGAATTTTACCAATCTGCACAATAGGATGTGCAGTATCATCACCAGTCTCCACAAATCCTAGCTTTTCCATTTTCCTTGCATCCTGCATCCATTATGCATGATGTGTCATGTGGTTTGACGCACCTGAGTCAACATACCACACATCATTTCGTTGTTTTACACTTGTCACAGAGTTGGTGATATGCTGCACCATAAATAGATGCTCATTTCTGTCATCACCCTGTCTACTGGAAGATGCATAATTGCCTTGCTGCAATTTTCCATTCATAATGTCATTCTGCTTTTTGTAGCAGTCCTTAGCCATATGACCCATTTTACCACAATAGTAGCATTCAACATTGCTGTTTGCATTTTGGCCTCTCTGCCATCCACCACGGCCTATTTGGTTCCCCCTGCCTCTAGAGTTACCACGTCCTCCTGCATAGGACTGGTTTTCTTGAGTTTGCTGCATATTCTGATTTCTACCACGGCCTGCAGATTGGCCTCCTCTATCTCTGCCTCTACCTCTTCCAGCATTTGAATAGAAGACAGTTTCTTTTGAAGTTCCTCCTGAAGAAGATGCACCCCCATTTCTCTGCTCTTCAGAAATTAGAAGAGTAAACAACTCTTCAAAATCAGGAAATTTTTCACGGATGGCAATGGATGTCCGGAACTGTGCATAATCCTTTCCTAGAGCATTCAAGGTCATAGAAACTAGATCATCATATTCCACTGGTGACCCAATGGAAGCAAGTGCATCTGCAATTTTCTTCACCTTCATGTGGTAGTCATTTATGCTCAAATTTTCTCTCTGCACATTGTGCAACTCCTGTTTGAGCTGCATTTTCCTGGCTTGCGTATTTGTGCTGTACATTTTTGCCAAAGTATCCCATGCCTCCTTTGGCGTACTTGAATCCTGAATATGCACAATCATAGAGTCCAAAATATTGATAGACAGCCAGTACATAACTTTCCTGGCTCTCTCATGCCATCCTTTAAATGCCTGCATTTCCTGTTGATTGGGAACATTAGGAAGAACAGGTTCTTCTTCATTTCTTGTAATGAACTCCCAATAGCCTTTTCCCATAAGGAAATTCATCATTCTACACTTCCATGCCTGGAAGTTGTTCTTGTCAAGCTTTTCAGTGACAATCTATGAAAGAGAATCAGATGCCATTACAAAACACCGCAAAATATTCTGTCACTATAAAAAACACAGCTTTTGCCTCACACGGGCAGATCTGCAAAACTGATGAAAGTGGTATTTCACCACACAGTCACTTCCTAGTGACAATTTTGCATGAACAGGCAATAAGCATGATTCTGCAACTCCCAATATCTCTGCACACAGGAATACGATGCAATTTCTGCGGCAAATTTTCATCGACTATCCGAGCAGTGGTCGCATAGCAAAAATAGGGCCTTTTTCTGAGTGCCTATGAAGAACTTCCGCCTTCAAAACGGGCCCCGAAATGGCCTCGAATGAAAAAAATAAAGTCACCAGGGGCTTTGCCCTTACCCGCAGCATATATTGCGCTCTCGCCACACTGCGAAGGGCGTCTCAATTTGAGACAGTGCACTCTTGCACTTCTGGCTGTGCTACCTTCAGAGATTTGCTCCCAAACTCGAAATAGGAAAGCAACACTGGTCCTCTTACTAGGACACTGCGAACTTGGTTTGCTTTCTTGAGCTCCTTACCACGAAAAAGGCTCTGATACCATGTGAAGATAGTGGGAGAGAGGGAAGGAGTTTCACTTGCAGCTTTCTCACATGCACAATGGGGCAATACACACAAAGGTGGAGGCTGAAAACAGTTTTCTTCTTCTTAGTTGTGGAAGCCAAAATAACTCTAGTACAAAGAAATAGAAGAACCCTATATGTGGGTCTCAAACCAAACTCAACTAACTAAGGTGGCTTACTAACTGAGCCACAGACTAGAGTAGATAAGGATAGCTGTCATCCAGCTATTATTCGTGGGCGGTGTACCAACCGCATCTGCAGCTAACAAGTCGGTGACATAAATGCACAACAGTCACCCTGGCATATCGCGAGTGGAGCTCGATATTTCAACACTCCCCCTCGAGCTCAATCCCAATTCCTGCACACCAAGCAGGTCTCTAAACTTGTGCAAGTTCTCTGCGCCCAATGCTTTCGTGAAGATGTCAGCTACCTGATCCTCTGTGCTAACATAAACTAGATCAATAAGACCTAGTAAAACCTTCTCCCGCACATAGTGATAGTGCATCTCAATGTGCTTTGTTCTAGCATGAAAGACTAGGTTCTTTGCCAAGTGTATACTACTCATGTTGTCACAATAAATGACAACTGGCCCATCTGTAGACTGATGCATATCATAGAGTAGCTTATGCAACCAAGCTACCTCACATGCAGCCTCACATGCAGCCATTGCTGCACCCCTATACTCAGCCTCTGTGCTCGACAAGGAAACTGTAGGCTGTTTCTTGCTGCTCCAAGTGACTGCAGCACTCCCAAAAGAGAACACATATCCACTGGTAGATCGTCTATCAGAGATACTACCAGCCCAATCAGCATCAGTGTATCCATGCAACTGTATCTGAACCCCAGCCTCATAAAATAGTCCATACTGCAATGTGGACTTCACATACCTGAGTATGTGTCTAGCCGCATCCAAATGCGGTTTCCTTGGAGCCTGCATAAACTGACTTACCAATCCAACAGCATAGCTTAGATCTGGCCTGGTAATAGTCATATAAATCAAACTTCCTACTATGCGTCTGTACATAGTAGGGTCTTCCAAAAGCTCACCTGCATCTGTGCTCAGGTTCATATTCTGCTCCAAAGGAACTGAAATAGGCTTACAGCCTGTCATCCCATATTTGGATAGCATGTCCAATCCATATTGCCTCTGCAAGAGCTGTATCCCACTTGGTGATCTAATCACCTCAATGCCCAAGAAATAACGCAGCTCTCCCAAATCCTTCATCTCAAACTTCTGCCTCAATAGCATTTTCACATGAAGGATATCTTCATCACTATCACCTGTGATGATCAAATCATCAACATAAATGACAAGCAGCATAATCCCTTTCTCTATTTTTCTCACATAGAGTGAGAAATCTGCCTTGGAAATCTGAAAGCCAATAGTGACAAGATACTGTCCTATCTTGTCAGACCATGCTCTAGGTGCTTGCTTCAAGCCATACAAAGCTTTCATCAACCTACAAACAAACTTAGGATCAATAGCATGAACATAACCTGCTGGCTGCTCCATAAAGACCTCTTCTTGCAAATCACCATGCAAGAAGGCAATCTTTACATCCATCTGATGTAAAGACCATCCCTTTGATGCAGCCATAGCAATGGCTGCTCTTACGGTTTCCATCCTCGCAACCGACTGAAAGTTTCTTCATAATCAATGCCATATGTCTGTGCATACCCCTTGACAACTAATCTTGCCTTGTATCTATTCACAGAACCATCTGCATTGTGCTTGATCTTATAAACCCACTTACAGCCAATTGCATTCTTACCTTTAGGCAAAGGCACCAATTCCCATGTAGCATTTGCATCCAAGGCATCCATTTCTTCATCCAAGGCTTTCTCCCATTTTTCGTTTCCCATGGCTTGCTCAAAAGAAGTGGGTTCTGGTTCCTGTATCACTTTGACCATATAGGCATAGTGAATGGCTGTAAATCCATCATATTTTAGCCTATCCACAAGATACCTAACCCTGGTACACCTGCGCAAAATAGGCTCACTTCTAGGTGCTCTCAAAACATCCCTGGTCTTCCTTACTCTAGGTGTAACAACAGAAGGACTACCCAACTCATCATCAATGCTCTGTTCTGAGCCACTGGATTCATCATCCACACAAGAGTGACCTGCATTCACATCAAACATGGGCTGATCTACCTTCTCTTTTCCTTTTTGTGATACCTGCATACCACTCTCTGCATTGCTTTGAGGAGATTCTCCTGATCTCAATCTGCCTGTCCATGGCGAAGTATGTGAACCACTGCTAGAGGATACTCCAGGTCCACTAATATTTTGTGATTGCTACTGTGAATTCTGTGCAGCATTACCGTTTTGTGCATCTACATCAATCATCACATTTACTGGTTTATACCAGCTGCTCATCTCATAAAAAACAACATCTCTGCTCACTGTAACTTACGAGTAGAAGGATTATAGCATCTATACCCTTTCTGCTGCAGAGAATAACCAATAAAGACGCACTTCTCAGCTTTTGGATCCAACTTGGACCTCAACTCATCTGGCACATGGACATAGGCAATGCAACCAAAAATTTTCAAATGAGAAATGTTTGGTTTCCTACTAGTATACATCTCCTCTGGCGTCATGCCATGTATTGCTGCAGTGGGAGTCCTGTTCATTATATAAACTGATGTAGCAACTACTTCAGCAGCCCAATAATAATCTAGTAGATCTTCTTCATTTTGCATGGCCTGAGATACCTCTCCAATATGCCTGTTTTTCCTTTCTGCAATTCCATTTTGCTGTGAGGTATGACTGCATGAATATTGCTACTTTATACCATGCTCCTGCAAGATCCTTGCAAATTCATTTGAGAGGTACTCTCCCCCTCCATCTAACCTTAGGCATTTTAATTGTAGACCTGTTTCTTTTTCAACCATAGCTTTAAAAGCTTTGAAGTGCCCAAACACTTCACTTTTCTTTTTCATTAAATACACCCAAAGTTTTCTGCTAAAGTCATCAATAAATGTGACAAAATACTGACAGCCTCCAATAGATGCAGCTTTAGTAGTCCACACATCAGAGTGGATTAATTCCAATGGCTTTTTACTCTCTTGAACATGCCTAGGAAAAGGTTTCCTTGCCTGTTTCCCAAATTGACAGGCTTCACAAACCTTGTGCATTTCTACAGCCTTGAATTTAGGCAATCCTGCAACAATATTTTGGGCTTGCATTGATTTAAGTCGCTATATATTAACATGACCAATGCGTTTGTGCCAGATATCAATATCTGCAACTACACCGGTCCCATGTGCAAAAATTGTTGTACTCAATTCAGGCATGTCCGCATCCAACGTAAACATCCTGCCCTTCTTCTTTCCTTTTGGTATCAAGCGACCATTATTTTTCATATCCTCAACAAAGCATCCATGAGGATTAAATCTGACCTGCAAGCCCTACTCAACCATTTGACCAACAGAAACCAGGTTCTTGTTGATGTTCGGGACATGAAATACATCGGACAAGTATTTCTTTTTCCCATCCTGCATAGACAAAGGAATTTTACCAATCTGCACAATAGGATGTGCAGTATCATCACCAGTCTCATCACCAGTCTCCACAAATAGGATGTGCAGTATCATCACCAGTCTCCACAAATCCTAGCTTTTCCATTTTCCTTGCATCCTGCATCCATTATGCATGATGTGTCATGTGGTTTGATGCACCTGAGTCAACATACCACACATCATTTCGTTGTTTTACACTTGTCACAGAGTTGGTGATATGCTGCACCATAAATAGATGCTCATTTCTGTCATCACCCTGTCTACTGGAAGATGCATAATTGCCTTGCTGCAATTTTCCATTCATAATGTCATTCTGCTTTTTGTAGCAGTCCTTAGCCATATGACCCATTTTACCACAATAGTAGCATTCAACATTGCTGTTTGCATTTTGGCCTCTCTGCCATCCACCACGGCCTCTTTGGTTCCCCCTGCCTCTAGAGTTACCACGTCCTCCTGCATAGGACTGGTTTTCTTGAGTTTGCTGCATATTCTAATTTCTACCACGGCCTGCAGATTGGCCTCCTCTATCTCTGCCTCTACCTATTCCAGCATTTGAATAGAAGACAGTTTCTTTTGAAGTTCCTCCTGAAGAAGATGCACCCCCATTTCTCTGCTCTTCAGAAATTAGAAGAGTAAACAACTCTTCAAAATCAGGAAATTTTTCACGGATGGCAATGGATGTCCGGAACTGTGCATAATCCTTTCCTAGACCATTCAAGGTCATAGAAACTAGATCATCATATTCCACTGGTGACCCAATGGAAGCAAGTGCATCTGCAATTTTCTTCACCTTCATGTGGTAGTCATTTATGCTCAAATTTTCTCTCTGCACATTGTGCAACTCCTGTTTGAGCTGCATTTTCCTGGCTTGCGTATTTGTGCTGTACATTTTTGCCAAAGTATCCCATGCCTCCTTTGGCGTACTTGAATCCTGAATATGCACAATCATAGAGTCCAAAATATTGATAGACAGCCAGTACATAACTTTCCTGGCTCTCTCATGCCATCCTTTAAATGCCTGCATTTCCTGTTGATTGGGAACATTAGGAAGAACAGGTTCTTCTTCATTTCTTGTAATGAACTCCCAATAGCCTTTTCCCATAAGGAAATTCATCATTCTACACTTCCATGCCTGGAAGTTGTTCTTGTCAAGCTTTTCAGTGACAATCTATGAAAGAGAATCAGATGCCATTACAAAACACCGCAAAATATTCTGTCACTATAAAAAACACAGCTTTTGCCTCACACGGGCAGATCTGCAAAACTGATGAAAGTGGTATTTCACCACACAGTCACTTCCTAGTGACAATTTTGCATGAACAGGCAATAAGCATGATTCTGCAACTCCCAATATCTCTGCACACAGGAATACGATGCAATTTCTGCGGCAAATTTTCATCGACTATCCGAGCAGTGGTCGCATAGCAAAAATAGGGCCTTTTTCTGAGTGCCTATGAAGAACTTCCGCCTTCAAAACGGGCCCCGAAATGGCCTCGAATGAAAAAAATAAAGTCACCAGGGGCTTTGCCCTTACCCGCAGCATATATTGCGCTCTCGCCACACTGCGAAGGGCGTCTCAATTTGAGACAGTGCACTCTTGCACTTCTGGCTGTGCTACCTTCAGAGATTTGCTCCCAAACTCGAAATAGGAAAGCAACACTGGTCCTCTTACTAGGACACTGCGAACTTGGTTTGCTTTCTTGAGCTCCTTACCACGAAAAAGGCTCTGATACCATGTGAAGATAGTGGGAGAGAGGGAAGGAGTTTCACTTGCAGCTTTCTCACATGCACAATGGGGCAATACACACAAAGGTGGAGGCTGAAAACAGTTTTCTTCTTCTTAGTTGTGGAAGCCAAAATAACTCTAGTACAAAGAAATAGAAGAACCCTATATGTGGGTCTCAAACCAAACTCAACTAACTAAGGTGGCTTACTAACTGAGCCACAGACTAGAGTAGATAAGGATAGCTGTCATCCAGCTATTATTCGTGGGCGGTGTACCAACCGCATCTGCAGCTAACAAGTCGGTGACATAAATGCACAACAGTCACCCTGGCATATCGCGAGTGGAGCTCGATATTTCAACACTCCCCCTCGAGCTCAATCCCAATTCCTGCACACCAAGCAGGTCTCTAAACTTGTGCAAGTTCTCTGCGCCCAATGCTTTCGTGAAGATGTCAGCTACCTGATCCTCTGTGCTAACATAAACTAGATCAATAAGACCTAGTAAAACCTTCTCCCGCACATAGTGATAGTGCATCTCAATGTGCTTTGTTCTAGCATGAAAGACTAGGTTCTTTGCCAAGTGTATACTGCTCATGTTGTCACAATAAATGACAACTGGCCCATCTGTAGACTGATGCATATCATAGAGTAGCTTATGCAACCAAGCTACCTCACATGCAGCCTCACATGCAGCCATTGCTGCACCCCTATACTCAGCCTCTGTGCTCGACAAGGAAACTGTAGGCTGTTTCTTGCTGCTCCAAGTGACTGCAGCACTCCCAAAAGAGAACACATATCCACTGGTAGATCGTCTATCAGAGATACTACCAGCCCAATCAGCATCAGTGTATCCATGCAACTGTATCTGAACCCCAGCCTCATAAAATAGTCCATACTGCAATGTGGACTTCACATACCTGAGTATGTGTCTAGCCGCATCCAAATGCGGTTTCCTTGGAGCCTGCATAAACTGACTTACCAATCCAACAGCATAGCTTAGATCTGGCCTGGTAATAGTCATATAAATCAAACTTCCTACTATGCGTCTGTACATAGTAGGGTCTTCCAAAAGCTCACCTGCATCTGTGCTCAGGTTCATATTCTGCTCCAAAGGAACTGAAATAGGCTTACAGCCTGTCATCCCATATTTGGATAGCATGTCCAATCCATATTGCCTCTGCAAGAGCTGTATCCCACTTGGTGATCTAATCACCTCAATGCCCAAGAAATAACGCAGCTCTCCCAAATCCTTCATCTCAAACTTCTGCCTCAATAGCATTTTCACATGAAGGATATCTTCATCACTATCACCTGTGATGATCAAATCATCAACATAAATGACAAGCAGCATAATCCCTTTCTCTATTTTTCTCACATAGAGTGAGAAATCTGCCTTGGAAATCTGAAAGCCAATAGTGACAAGATACTGTCCTATCTTGTCAGACCATGCTCTAGGTGCTTGCTTCAAGCCATACAAAGCTTTCATCAACCTACAAACAAACTCAGGATCAATAGCATGAACATAACCTGCTGGCTGCTCCATAAAGACCTCTTCTTGCAAATCACCATGCAAGAAGGCAATCTTTACATCCATCTGATGTAAAGACCATCCCTTTGATGCAGCCATAGCAATGGCTGCTCTTACGGTTTCCATCCTCGCAACCGACTGAAAGTTTCTTCATAATCAATGCCATATGTCTGTGCATACCCCTTGACAACTAATCTTGCCTTGTATCTATTCACAGAACCATCTGCATTGTGCTTGATCTTATAAACCCACTTACAGCCAATTGCATTCTTACCTTTAGGCAAAGGCACCAATTCCCATGTAGCATTTGCATCCAAGGCATCCATTTCTTCATCCAAGGCTTTCTCCCATTTTTCGTTTCCCATGGCTTGCTCAAAAGAAGTGGGTTCTGGTTCCTGTATCACTTTGACCATATAGGCATAGTGAATGGCTGTAAATCCATCATATTTTAGCCTATCCACAAGATACCTAACCCTGGTACACCTGCGCAAAATAGGCTCACTTCTAGGTGCTCTCAAAACATCCCTGGTCTTCCTTACTCTAGGTGTAACAACAGAAGGACTACCCAACTCATCATCAATGCTCTGTTCTGAGCCACTGGATTCACCATCCACACAAGAGTGACCTGCATTCACATCAAACATGGGCTGATCTACCTTCTCTTTTCCTTTTTGTGATACCTGCATACCACTCTCTGCATTGCTTTGAGGAGATTCTCCTGATCTCAATCTGCCTGTCCATGGCGAAGTATGTGAACCACTGCTAGAGGATACTCCAGGTCCACTAATATTTTGTGATTGCTACTGTGAATTCTGTGCAGCATTACCGTTTTGTGCATCTACATCAATCATCACATTTACTGGTTTATACCAGCTGCTCATCTCATAAAAAACAACATCTCTGCTCACTGTAAACTTACGAGTAGAAGGATTATAGCATCTATACCCTTTCTGCTGCAGAGAATAACCAATAAAGACGCACTTCTCAGCTTTTGGATCCAACTTGGACCTCAACTCATCTGGCACATGGACATAGGCAATGCAACCAAAAATTTTCAAATGAGAAATGTTTGGTTTCCTACTAGTATACATCTCCTCTGGCGTCATGCCATGTATTGCTGCAGTGGGAGTCCTGTTCATTATATAAACTGATGTAGCAACTACTTCAGCAGCCCAATAATAATCTAGTAGATCTTCTTCATTTAGCATGGCCTGAGATACCTCTCCAATATGCCTGTTTTTCCTTTCTGCAATTCCATTTTGCTGTGAGGTATGACTGCATGAATATTGCTACTTTATACCATGCTCCTGCAAGAGCCTTGCAAATTCATTTGAGAGGTACTCTCCCCCTCCATCTAACCTTAGGCATTTTATTTGTAGACCTGTTTCTTTTTCAACCATAGCTTTAAAAGCTTTGAAGTGCGCAAACACTTCACTTTTCTTTTTCATTAAATACACCCAAAGTTTTCTGCTAAAGTCATCAATAAATGTGACAAAATACTGACAGCCTCCAATAGATGCAGCTTTAGTAGTCCACACATCAGAGTGGATTAATTCCAATGGCTTTTTACTCTCTTGAACATGCCTAGGAAAAGGTTTCCTTGCCTGTTTCCCAAATTGACAGGCTTCACAAACCTTGTGCATTTCTACAACCTTGAATTTAGGCAATCCTGCAACAATATTTTGGGCTTGCATTGATTTAAGTCGCTATATATTAACATGACCAATGCGTTTGTGCCAGATATTAATATCTGCAACTACACCGGTCCCATGTGCAAAAATTGTTGTACTCAATTCAGGCATGTCCGCATCCAACGTAAACATCCTGCCCTTCTTCTTTCCTTTTGGTATCAAGCGACCATTATTTTTCATATCCTCAACAAAGCATCCATGAGGATTAAATCTGACCTGCAAGCCCTACTCAACCATTTGACCAACAGAAACCAGGTTCTTGTTGATGTTCGGGACATGAAATACATCGGACAAGTATTTCTTTTTCCCATCCTGCATAGACAAAGGAATTTTACCAATCTGCACAATAGGATGTGCAGTATCATCACCAGTCTCCACAAATAGGATGTGCAGTATCATCACCAATCTCCACAAATCCTAGCTTTTCCATTTTCCTTGCATCCTGCATCCATTATGCATGATGTGTCATGTGGTTTGATGCACCTGAGTCAACATACCACACATCATTTCGTTGTTTTACACTTGTCACAGAGTTGGTCATATGCTGCACCATAAATAGATGCTCATTTCTGTCATCACCCTGTCTACTGGAAGATGCATAATTGCCTTGCTGCAATTTTCCATTCATAATGTCATTCTGCTTTTTGTAGCAGTCCTTAGCCATATGACCCATTTTACCACAATAGTAGCATTCAACATTGCTGTTTGCATTTTGGCCTCTCTGCCATCCACCACGGCCTCTTTGGTTCCCCCTGCCTCTAGAGTTACCACGTCCTCCTGCATAGGACTGGTTTTCTTGAGTTTGCTGCATATTATGATTTCTACCACGGCATGCAGATCGGCCTCCTCTACCTCTGCCTCTACCTCTTCCAGCATTTGAGTAGAAGACAGTTTCTTTTGAAGTTCCTCCTGAAGAAGATGCACCCCCATTTCTCTGCTCTTCAGAAATTAGAAGAGTAAACAACTCTTCAAAATCAGGAAATTTTTCACGGATGGCAATGGATGTCGGGAACTGTGCATAATCCTTTCCTAGACCATTCAAGGTCATAGAAACTAGATCATCATCTTCCACTGGCGACCCAATGGAAGCAAGTGCATCTGCAATTTTCTTCACCTTCATGTGGTAGTCATTTATGCTCAAATGTTCTCTCTGCACATTGTGCAACTCCTGTTTGAGCTGCATTTTCTTGGCTTGTGTATTTGTGCTGTACATTTTTGCCAAAATATCCCATGCCTCCTTTGGCGTACTTGAATCCTGAATATGCACAATCATAGAGTCCGAAATATTGATAGACAGCCAGTACATAACTTTCCTGGCTCTCTCATGCCATCCTTTAAATGCCTGCATTTCCTGTTGATTGGGAACATTAGGAAGAACAGGTTCTTCTTCATTTCTTGTAATGAACTCCCAATAGCCTTTTCCCATAAGGAAATTCGTCATTCTACACTTCCATGCCTGGAAGTTGTTCTTGTCAAGCTTTTCAGTGACAATCTGTGAAAGAGAATCAGATGCCATTACAAAACACCGCAAAATATTCTGTCACTATAAAAAACACAGCTTTTGCCTCACACGGGCAGATCTGCAAAACTGATGAAAGTGGTATTTCACCACACAGTCACTTCCTAGTGACAATTTTGCATGAACAGGCAACAAGCATGATTCTGCAACTCCCAATATCTCTGCACACAGGAATACAATGCAATTTTTGCGGCAAATTTTCATCGACTATCCGAGCAGTGGTCGCATAGCAAAAATAGGGCCTTTTTCTGAGTGCCTGTGAAGAACTTCCGCCTTCAAAACGGGCCCCGAAATGGCCTCGAATCAAAAAAATAAAGTCACCAGGGGCTTTGCCTTTACCCGCAGCATATATTGCGCTCTCGCCACACTGTGAAGGGCGTCTCAATTTGAGACAGTGCACTCTTGCACTTCTGGCTGTGCTACCTTCAGAGATTTGCTCCCAAACTCGAAATAGGAAAGAAACACTGGTCCTCTTACCAGGACGCTGCGAACTTGGTTTGCTTTCTTGAGCTCCTTACCACGAAAAAGGTACTTATCGGATGGGCGTGTCGCTTTGCATGTAGGTACATACAACCTAGGTTGAGGCCCATGCAAAGTATTGTGCCCATCGAATATGATTTTCATTGTCAACCAAGCATTCAACACCGTTTTTGCCTTAGTGTCATGCACAAGCATAAAAAAAGATTGTCCTAGGTGTCTTATTAGAACAAGTACTTATTGGAGTGACATGCCACATTGCATGCAAGTAAATACCACCTAGGTTGAGGTGTGTGAAAATTATTGTGGCCATGGGATATGCTTTAAATGGTTGATCACATGTTACGCATGGTTTTCCCCCTAGTGTTATGCCACAATCGTCAAAAAATGTGCTCAAAGTGTGTTATGCAAACAAGTACTTATGGGATGAGTGTGCCACTTTGCATGCAAGTACAAACCACCTAGGTTGAGGTGTGTACAAAGCATTTTGCCCATCAAATAGGATTTTCATTGTCGATGAAGCATTAAATACCATTTTTGCCTTGGTGTGATGCACATCCATAAAAAACACGCTCCTAGGTGTGTTATCCGAACAAGTACTTATCGGATAGGTGCACCACATTGCATGCAACTCAATACCAACTATGTTGTAGTGTGTGTAGAGTATTGTGCCCATCAGATATGCTTTGCATGGTCGAGCACGCATCATACACTGTTTTCCCCCTAGTGTTTTGCACAACCATAAAAAAATGTGCTCCTAGGCATGTTATTCGAACAAGTACTTATTGGATAGGTGCTTCACGTTGCATGCAAGTCAATATCATCTAGGTTGAGGCATGTTCAAGGTATTTTGTCCATCATATATGATTTTCATGGTCGATCATGCATTATACACCGTTTTCCTCTTAGAGTTATGCACCATCGTAAAAAAATGCGCTCCCAGTTGTGTTATCCGAACAGGTACTTATGGGATGGGCATGCCACTTTGCATGTAGGTCAATAACATGGGTAGAATCCCTTGCCAAATATTGTGCCCATCGGATATGATTTGCATGGTCGACCAAGCATTAAACTCTGTTTTTGCCTTAGTATCATGCACAAGTAGCAAAAAACATTGTCCTAGCGTTTTTTGCCTCAGTGTGATGCACATCCAAAAAAACACATGCTCCTAGGTGTGTTTTCCGAACAAGTACTTATTGGATGGGCATGCCACATTGCATGCAACTCAATACCACCTAGGTTAAAGTGAGTGCAGAGTATTGTTCCCATTGGATATGCTTTTCATGGTCGATCACGCATTAGACACCATTTTCCCCTAGTGTTATGCACAACCGTCAAAAATCGTGCTCCCATGTGTGTTATGTGAACAAGTACTTATGGTATGGGTGCGCATGAGAGAGAGATCATAAGCTTCTTGCATTCAAGCTTATTGAGCTGAAACAAGGCTACAACAAACCTTTCAATACTCTTTTAGAGATTTACATGATCTCTGTGTAGCTCCAGCCTACAGATGCACAACACTAGCTCTAAAGAGACACCTATCTATGCCATATACGAGCTCTCAGTGGCTCATCTATGACCTCTAAGGTAGTTATAGGAGCTTTCCTAAAGACAACAACAAGGCCACGAAGAAACCTAATCGATTCCTTTTCAATAGCAAGGTGTCATCAAAATCTTCAAAGACAATGCCTCGGCTACTTCCACAACTTCAACGATGACTCCTAGGCCACAAACAGTGATAGTGCCAAGCTTCTACATGGTCCGTTGTGCCCCTCCATCTACATACACCGGACAACAAGGCTCCCCCAAACTATGCCTCCAAACAACTCATGGCCATCAGACTCCCTCGTGCGAGAGCAAGCTCCAGAGCTTAAGGCTTCAGACTCATACCTCTTGGAGGTCTAGGCACTGTTGTAGCCTTTGAGTGGCTAAGGCTCTCTACAACCATAATCGACTCATAGCTCTTGTCGCCAGCCAATCGGCTACTCTTTCCACACCCGTGACCATCTATAGGAGCTCCACTGCCATCGGTGGCACCTACGACAACACTCTCCATGATAATCTAGCCTCGTGCATCTTTAAACCAATTCTCACATGCAATGTAAATGGCACCTCAGCCCATCAATGGAAACGTTAGCTAAAACACCTCTCCACAGGCACCTACATGATAGAAAGAGATCAACAACTCCTCCAATGCTTCAGTTGCCAACAAGCAGCAACATCCACGGCTCATAGCCTCTATAAGCTCCTGCCCCATGGGTCTAGCGACTTGTTTCAACAGACTGCCATCACTACTAACTCTAGCTCTATGCCACGCAACTAGCCTCTCTAGACGCTTCTTCATGGCCACCATCTTCAAAGACTCCCACTCCACAAACACACAGATGACCCTTTCTTGCAAGGCCATTGCCTCAATGTAGGCAATGAGATCCTCCACATGACTTCCTTCATGAGCACCTCCGCAGCCCTGGTGATGTGACCATGCTAGCCTCCACGCTCTTGCTCCTACTCCATAGGACGAAGAAGATGATAGAATCCTAAATATTCTGTCAACACCTTAAAAGATTCCGATGAGCTAGCAAGAGACACATGACACACCCTGTCACCTTCCTCAAGGTCACCACTCACCCCAGGAGTGGTTTGCAAGTTGACATGTGGTAGCTTATCTATCACATCAGCACCCCATCTACCACCTCATACATGCCACATTAGCAGCCTGGCCATTTCATCTGCCATGGTGGCAACCATGTCATCCTACTAGCCCAGTAGCCATGTCATCTTGCCACCTCATCACTACCACATGGCAGTCCCCTGATAGGCACTCTTACACTCTACAGCAAGGATTCTTTTAAAACGTTTTTTATTTAAAAAAAAGTTTTAAATCAATAAAAAATGATTTAAACGATTTAAATCATTAAAAAAGCCTCCTTTTATTCACAAAATAAGGCAAGTGGCTAATCAATATTAAGCCTATTAAGCTATGATTTTTTTGCATGGTATACCATTTACAAATCAAATACATCACATGGCAATATGAAAACCATGTTTTTGTAAGAATTGACCTATCCAATTATCATCACCAAAAAGAATCCTTGAACGAGCATTTTGTTTTCACGTTTTTTATTTTTAAAAGTCAATTTTATCAATTTAAATCACCATTTTAAATCCAACGATTTAAATCCTTTCAAAATCCTTGTCTGCAAGCACAGAGAGTCCACTGCATGTGAAAACAGGTGCCACCTCACACAGTCCTCCACAGACACACCCCTTGCTAAGCATAGTGCCACATCATCATTGCATGTGACTTACAATGCCACATCATCATTGTGCATTTTCACTCTTTTTTGCCCCTCCACCTAGATCAAGCCATATCCCTTGATCTAGGAGGAATTTGAGGGTGCTACAAAAAGGTGAAACAATCAATTTTTTGAGCTCTATGCACTCATCAAATCACACGCACATTTCGACACAAGTATCACTCACTTTTGAGCTCGCTAGACAATTCCACTTCCCACATGCACATCAGCCTCTACATCGATGCATCTGACCCATCACATATAGAACCGAAGAAAATAAATTATTTTTTTGTTCTTTCATTGATCGATGGTTTATATAGATCTAGAGCAAAGTAGACTAGATCACCATAGAGGGGATGCTTTGAATCTCCCTAAGTTGCCAATCTACTTGGAGTCAGTCCATACCCTCACATACGGTTTCACATCATCACATTACCTGAAACCTGACGTTCATCAGTTTAGTAAGCAAACTTCAGAGTGTTCATAGGTATTGTCGATTGATCAGTGGGCGAATATCAAATATTTGATTTCGCACACACATGCCATCATTGTAAAGCCTACTTGGCTATTTCAGGGCATTGTGCACATCATTTCATTCTTATAAAGCCTCTTAGCTATTCTCGGCATCATTTTCCACAGGCCCTGTAATACAAATCGGATTATATTTTGCAATTCTACCTTCGCCAATAGTTCATCTTTCACTTGCTATGTACAGTCAATGTTTTGCAGTTGATTCAAGCAGTGATTTTCACGACACTTTGAGTACATTTCTTGCACCATGTCTACAACTAGCAACCTCAATCTGAACGCATCTGCTAAGCAAGACAAATCCAATTATGGCACATGGAAATACCGAATGGAGACCATTCTTGTCGATGGATCTACACCTAAACCATTGTCAGCCAGCAGTAGCTCTACTCCATCTGTTGTTACAGCACCAGCAGCGGGATCTACAATGGGATCTCTAGCTACACAAATAGTTTTTGCACCTATAGCATAGCCTACCATTGCCCGAGCATAGGAAGAATGGGATAAGAAAGATAAGTATGCATATCATCTGATCAAGCAGAATTTGCAAGATGTCATGCTAGGATATCTCAACACCATCAAGACATCAAAAGAAGCATGGGATGTGTTCGTAGCTCTCTACGAGTCAAAGAACACTTCCAAGATTCTCACACTGAGAAACCAAATCAACCAGATTTCTCACAATAGTAGCAAAATTGATCATGCTTATGTGCTCTGGATCAAAGAATACAACAATAAACAATCCAGCAGGAAATGGTTCAAGTCATTTTGAATGGACTAGGAGAGGGATATGAGAATCTAGTCTAGAGTATTGCCATCCAACGGAAAATTTCGACTAGCGACATTGGAAGAACTTTAGTTAGTGTTACTTGGTGAAGAACTCAGGATGCAAGCCATTCATGCACACAAAGGTCATTCTAACGATTAGGCATTCACATCTTCAGACATAGAGGCAGAGGCATATCATTCCAGTGAAGTGGTCATCATCAGCAAAGTCAGCAGTAGCAACAACATCATCCTTAGCAACATCACAACATCAGAATCAGCAAAAAGGAATCATTCCAATCGAGAAAGATTTCAAGGACGAGGGAATGCATCCACCAATGGGTAAAACATCCAGTGCAACTACTATCATAAGTTTGGACACTATGAAAGAGATTGCCGCAAGAAGTAGTATGACCAAGGTGGTCAGTCCAACAATAATCGAGGGAATTTTGGTGGCAGAGGAAATCATCGTGGTGGACATTCTAGTCACAGTCATTTTACAATTGAACAGGGGAATATGTTTCTTGAAAATGAGGAAATGCCTAAGACTGATACAGTGTACCTAGACATTGATTGCAATCCAAAAGAGGATCTCAGCTACTATCAAGTCGGCCAAGCAGAACAAGATGCTTGGTACATTGATAGCAGTGCATCCTCTCACATGACATATCATCAGGAATGGTTCACAGAGATGAAACCATTAGAAGGTCAAAAGAATGTCATCTACATAGTAGATAATACATTGAATCCAGTTCAAGGGACATGCACTATCCCTATGAATAATTTCACTGGTGGGTACGAAAGAATTGGTGTGATAGATGTCCTCTATTTTCCAAATCTTAGCAAGAACCTCTTGTTAGTAGGTCGAATGATGGAACACAACTATCGAGTCATCTTTGATGGAGATGAATGCACTATTAGAGACAAATCCAAAAGATTTTAGCTAGTAGGAAAAGGAGTCAAGGAAGGATGCTTGTACAAAATGCTAGCTACACTACCAGATTTGCATGCCATGTCAGCTCAAGCACAACAGATGCCACTATCTACAAAATGGCACAAGAGATATGGTCATGCCAATTTCAAGAGTTTGTTAGATCTCAGGAATTAGAATATGGCAATTGGGATTCCAAAGCTATAGTTTCTTGGAAAAGTTTGTGAAGCATGCTGCTTCAGCAAACAAAAGTGAACCAACTTTGGCAAAAGCACCTCTCGAGCATGAGGTATTCCTGATTTGATTCATACAGATGTATGGGGTCCCGCAGCATCAATGGTTAACTTTACTACTTGACTTTCATCGATGACTACAACAAATATTGTTGGGTGTACTTTCTGAAAGATAAATTTGAAGTGTTTTCAAGATTTCAAGAATTCGGAGAGAATTCGAAGCCATGGTAGAAAACTAGACATGAAGAAAGATCAAAGTCATGAGATCAGATAGAGGAGGTGAATACGTCTTCAACATTCATGAACTTTTGCAAAAGTCACGACATTCAAAGACAACAATTCACATGCACCGATACTCCTCAATAGAATTCAAGAGTTGAAAGGAAGAATGGTACTTTAGTAGATAGTGCTAGAGCAATGCTTAGTGAAAAGCATCTTCTTAATTAGTAATGGGTAGAAGCAATAGCCAAAGCAAACTACTTGCTTAATGGGCTTCCTATTGAATTGATACATGGTATGACACCTTATGAAGCATTCACTGGACATAAGCCACACATTGGGCATCTCTGCATATTTTGTTGCATAGCATATGCCCACACACATGATGATCACTGCAGGAAATTAGATGTGAAGTCACACAAATGCATCATGGTTGGCTATAGTGAAGAAAGCAAAGCATACAAGTTGTATAATTACATCAACCACAAGGTCATTATCTCTAGAGATGTAGTCTTTCTTGAGGAGTCATAATGGAAAACCTAAAACACATAGGAGATAGATGCAGTGATTTCACAGTCATTGTTAACATCCACAGAATACAACCATACAACTGCCAAATGCGGGTAATCAATGAGTAAAGTGACCAAGCCAAATTATCTACTTCAACAGGACAAGCTCAAGGGAGTTTGATACCCAAGCAATGTACAAATGGAAGGAGTATAGATCAAACTCAAGGAGTTTGATTCCCAAATACCCTAAGCCCTCCCAAAAGTCCAAAGATTCCAGGCAACGTGCACAAGTTTTATGTTCCAATTGCCCCCACTCAGAACAAGGAGATGCACACTTCTGAGCCATGAAGAGTGCATGCGCCTTGCACTACTCAGCTCCACATCCATAAGAAATAGTGACACTAATGGAAATAGCCATGAAAGGAGTACAGCTCAAACTCAGGGAGTTTGTTCCCCAAATATCATCCCGGCAGTGAATGTCCTGACGAAGCTGAGTCTTGCCACTCTAGGTTTGAGTCTCATGCATCATGCATGACACCAAACATGTGAAGGTGTGAGGGTGTTCACAGAGTTTGAGCCCCAAATCACCCGAGCCTAGGAGTGGTGAGGCTAACACAAGCACTATTTGGGAAACGGTTAGGACCACCTCCTCACACTAGGTTTGTCCCAAGCGCTTTAATATGGTTAACACAAGTGCTATTTCCGCTACTAGGGAGAGTCGGTAAGAATAGCAATATGCGTTGGTGCCCTACGAGCCCAAGAGCCCATGGTTGTAAAGTGAGGGAGAGTGCTAAAAAGGAAAAGGGTTGGCCCTCCCTTAAAAAGGTGACTTGTATAAAAGACCAAAAGTTTGACTTTGGTCTTCATTATTGTTTGCACATGTTTGAATACAAGCTAACTCTTCTCTTCTAAGAGAGTGTTTGGGTGTTCTCTTGTTTCCATTGTAGTTCCCTTGTGGTTGTCACTCTATCCCCCTTCACTCCCTTCTCCTTCTTCCCTTCCTCCTCCTCCCTTGTCCCTCCTTCTTCCCCTCCCCCCCCTCTTCCCCTTCCCTCTTTCTCATGTGAAACCACATTGCAACAATCCAGAGGCTCCTTGAGTGACACTTGCAGATTTCTCGTGCTATGCATTGCTCCCACAAGGAGTAGCCAAGAGTGGAAGCTCCATCGGCATATCTTCAACTACCCTAGCATCCACTTCCACTGCATTCATCATAAGCATCACATCTAGGTCTAGGTGAGTCAATATAGTAGGCATCTCACCTGACGCACCAGTAGCACATTAGTCTCTGTCGAACACACCGCACGTGCACACACGGTCAGCACTAGGTAACTAGGGTCCACTCTTGCATTTTTTATAAGTGCTCATGTTCTTGCACACTGACCTCATTGTCATGTTGCACAACACAAGAGTACTCCACTCTGCCCACATTTCCCCCACCCCACTCCCCCTTCCTTCTCTGTTTTTTTCCTATTTTTACATAGTCACTACCCCACCGACCGCCGTTTGCTGAAGTGTTCACCATCAAACATCGCTAAAGCGTTCACCACCAACCGTCACTAAAGCGTTCACCATCGACTATCTCTGAATTGTTCATCGTCGATGGTCCTGATCAGGATCCCCATGGGGTCATCGCCATCCAACACAGCACCGCCCCATCTCCATTTGGGTACCGCATTGACTGTGACCTAGCAGACTTCACACCAACCATCACCATAAATTCAGCACTGACTGTCGCCATACTAGTATCCCACCAATCAGGGGGATAGAAATCTATAAATATAGGCCTACCCCATCGGGTCGTTGCCATAGATGTTGTAGCCAAACTGTGTCAAAATTAATCTAGAAATCTGATAATTTATTGCCCACTTCTTCTCCACCCCCACCAAAAAATTGA